>NW_019646726.1:13303-16027 GCF_002806865.2 Cucurbita pepo subsp. pepo
AACACTTCATTGATTTCAAAAGATACTTTATACAATTGTTCTAATAAACAAGAGATAGATATTAGATTTTTTTTTTTTCACTTCAGGAACAAAAAGTACATTATCTAATATAATGAATCTATCTCCGAAAAACAACTTTAAATTTCCTACTGATCTTGTTGAGACAACTTCTCCTGTTCCAACCCTGAGTGTTATCTCGTCTTCCGCAAGCATTCTCTAGGAACTAGTTTCCTGAAAAAAAGAACAAATATAATTAGTGGCCTCTAAATCAAGTATCCAAGTTTAGGGATCCTTCTCTAATAAATATATTTCTGAAACTAGTAAATCATATTTACCTTGTTGTGCTTTTTTGGCTTTCTTCTCTGCAAGGTATTTTGGGCAGTGACTTTTCCCGTGCCCGTTTTTCATTGCAATGGAAACATTTTTCATTATCTGCATTTTGAACCTTACGTTTTCCGTCAGTAGGAATCTTATCTTTCCCCTTACCCTTTTTGTCATATGCATCCCAAACTGTTCAGTTTGTATTTGAACCAGGGTTTAGGGGACACTCTTTAGTTAAAACAAACTTTAAATCATGATTTACAAGTATTGTGTTTAGGTTTGATTTCCTTGTGTAATTGTTGCCGTTTAATTTCTCATAAGCAAGTAATTTTACTATTGATCTTGACATGCTGAGATTTAAAACAAATTCTATTAGTGAATTGACTTAATCTTTTTAAATCCAATCAGGTTTATCAAATGTAATAATGTACCCAAAAATTATTAATTTGCAACGATATTTTAGTGAGTTAGAACAACGGCTCCTGAGGGGCAGTCAATCACTCCTTCACTAAACCGAGACATTCTTGACTTAAACACTAATCCCAGAATAACTCTTATTCCTATAGTGTTTTAGTTATTACCACTTTGGTCAATAATATACTAACTCTTAGTAATTCTTCGTAAGTGTGACCCGCCATTTTCAGACCTCAGAGATCGGCTCCAACAATGCTATCGAATGAATAAGCTAAAGTTGGGAATGGACCTAAGAAATCCTATCAATTTCTGAAGTTTGCGTTGTTTCGACTCCCATGTTACGACCCTCCGAATGGGTAGTTGCTCTAGGGCAACATGTAGGTGGAACATGGGAATCTCACAGTGCAACCTAGTGGTGGAGACCATAGGACGTGTTGATATACCTCCTTCTCTCACTTACTATAAATACTTTCTCTATTCACCTTGTTATTGACTCATGCAAATACCTTCCGAATGGAGGCCGCTCCCATGGCGACACAAGGCCGAGCATGAATCTCACGGTGTGAATTTTTCAAAGAGCATAAAAAGAAAATGATGTATTTGATATACCTTTTTCCTCCGACCAAGTATTTTAGATGGTTGGGTATACTCATTACTTAGGTATATTTCGGCTATTAAATATAATCAACCCTTAAAAGTGTTGAACTGGACCCCAACAAGTAGAAAAACACCCAAACTGCCTCTTCCATCTTCTTCTTTAGTTCAGCTTACTTTTGTTTCCATTATCGATCCATTACAACCTAAAATAGACTCTAATGACTCCATAAAAATTACATACCTTTCTTCACTCATTAAAGCCCATACACATTAGGCCAATTACAATAATTGTATCAAATGGAAGCATAAAAAAATTGCCAAAACCATAAACATCCACTTTAGCAACCACAAAATTTTATTCATCAAATGATACCCACCCTGCTCAAATTAAGTTAAATAAAGAGCCTAAACTTGCTCTGATACGAATTGATGGTGTTAATATAATACATACGGAAGCAATTTGGATCTTAGGCACTTTAAGTACATCAATTATAATAAATTAGCTTGTATGTTCCAAAGCATTAAAACTCAATGAGTTTGAATACTAACCTTTTGTAGTTTAAATTCTTTTTTCCTCACGAACCGGTTTCGAACCACCACTAGTGTCTTCCCTACTATAATCCGGCCTTTGAACGAAATTGTGGAATTGAGTGAGTGACTAAATTTGAAAGGAATTTAGTAGAAAGAGTTTAGAGAGAATTTCTCAAAGTTGTTGAAGAAGACTTTCCACGTACCTTGATCACTCTAGAATGATATTTGCATGTTCATATAAATTTGAGATTACCAAATTTTGACACTAACATTCCACCCAAAATTGTTGGATTATGTAGCAAACATGCAAGTTTGGTTAAACTATATATTGACACTCAATATTCCACAAACTCAAACATGGATTTTTCCATTACGTGAAGTCAACATTTTGACTTTCGTTATTTTAATTCAACAATTAATCTAAATAATTGAATTCAAATCAAAATAATATTAAATGATTAATTAAACAATTTAATTAATATTTAACATTAAATTAAATGTCAATCCCAGTCAATTTCGACACATATTGATTATGAATCCCTATTCATAATTAAAATATTTAAATCTTATTTAAATATCTCCAATTCTCTCATTTTGTTTAATTCGTAATTAAAACAAAATGCGGTTAAATATATCGTATATATTTAGCCCATATTCTCTAATTTGAGTTCGAACACCTCAAACTCACTCCTTACACTGTTCTATGGTTTAGTCGGATATGAGCTAGCAAGGGGACCTAATGGACCTATAGATCATGGGCTCCAACAATCCGAGATTAACCGGTTAAATTCATTAACCTTTTAACTAACATTCGTTAACTACTAGGACACTCCACTATAGCCTAGTAGTTGCACTCCCCTC
>NW_019646726.1:21521-24463 GCF_002806865.2 Cucurbita pepo subsp. pepo
GTCCTCTAGGTGGCAAAGTTGGGCTGAGAGAAGCTGCAATGTCGAGTCGAGAGGAGCCATGCAGTAAGCAGAACACATGCCAGGCACGTTGGAGTCAAGGGGCTTGGGTCACCAGTTCGAGGTGCGGGTCACAAGTTTGATGCATCGGCTGGCTGGGCTTTACACATTTTGTCTGGGCAGCGAAATAGTTGGGCTATGGGGCCATGTGCTTTCCATTTATGGGTTTTTCGAATCACGAGTGGGTCCTACCCGAGTCTGAATACAAGCTCGCAGATCCTTCTTCTACACTTGATTCCAGCGTCTGTTTCTAGTTCTATTCCATTTTTTGTCCCTGTCGCTCGTCCATCATGGTCGCAACAACTCTCTCGAACTTGACTTTCCTCACCATCAGGCAATCGTCTTTGAGAATATCGTGAGTATCCTCCCTTTTTTTGTTCTCTCTCTTGGATTCACCCTCTTCCTTGTTCTTCCTCTCTCTCGATTCGTATCTCTTTAACTTTCAGTGTGTGTAGATAGAATTTCGAATGAGGGTATATTGATGAGAGGTTACGTCAGGGTGGGAGTTTTTAATGGGTTTGTGGATGGTTGATTAGGGGCAAAAATCTCGCCTTGCAAAAAATCTTGCAATTTTTGGCGAGGTTTGAATTTTTTTCTCAAACCGAACGGTTAGATTTGTAGTATTGTATGTCCTAACTTTGACCCTCCATTAAGAGATATATTTCAACTTTATCGAGATGAAAAAAAGAATAAGACATGTTAGCCACAGCACACTTTATTGATTAAGGATGGAATTTGTATAAAAGAATGGTAAACTCTATCCATTACAAACCAAGAAGGAGAGACTATTTGCAGAATCATTGAGATTTGTTTCGTGGAATGGGGAATTGATAAGTTTTTTTCTATCACAGTTATAATGCAAGTTTCAATGATGTGACTATTTTGTATACTATGAAAAGGGTTAAAATCTGAAATTCACTTATGTTAGATAGAGAAGTACTACACATGAGGTGTTCTCACAAAATTAACTTGATTTTAATCGAGGGGCTGAAAAAAATGCATGCCTTCATTTTTACTGTTCATAAAACTATTAAGTTTGTCAAATCATCCCCAGAGATTGACAAAACTTTAAATATGGTGTGTTACAAGATTTTTTTTAATGTAAAGTAGTTGTTTGTTTGAATGGTCAACTAGGTGAATTCAACTTGTATAAATGATTTCTTATATGTGACTTCTAATTCTTATTTTCGTGAATTTGACATACTCATGAACTTTTAATGTAGTTGATAAGGCAACCCTAATCTTCAGCCCAATGATCCAAACTTTTGTTGAAGCAAGAGCCCTTGAATCAAAGTAATTAACACCTTCTTATACGAAATTTGGATCAACCAAGAGATAAAGCTAGAATTAGATTACCTCTTACGATCCAAGATCTAGAAGCAAGATTTGGAACCTTGTTCTAAATTGAGTCACTTCACAGTCGAACTTGATCAAGGTTTGATTGAATGGCTCAGATGCAATTCTACCACAAGAATTACTTGAAACTTAGAAATGGCAAAATTGATGCTCGGATTTCTAAGGAAAACGTCTCAATTTGAGATCTCAATTTCATTCATTCACCAATCTGATTTTTACATAACATATTGTGAGTATTTATAGTCTCCCGAAAAAAGACGTTGTGGCCGGAATTCAATCTCGATCCCTTTTAATCTCCACAAAAGATGAAGTCAATTTTGACCATTTGACTATTACAAAATGAAAACAAAAAAACAATAAAGTCTTCCAACAAACGTTGATATGTTCGAGTGGCTAAGGAGACAAGCTTGAAATCTACTGGGCTTCACTCATGACATTTTAAAGTTTTTCAACTTCAACCATGCAAATATTCAATTGTTCTTCATCAATCGTTTCAGCTTCTAATTCTAGAAATGATGATTGAACTGAGCCAATCCAATTTTGTAGATGAAGAATGAATGTTTGTTGAATCTTCTTCGCCTTGGATCATGTAATAGGTCCAGTTGGAACATTTGGAACACCGTGATTCTTATCATCTTCTCCCTCTTCAAAAGGATTCGTCCTCGAATCAGAAAAATCATCACCTATGTCAAAAGTATCCGGGAAGATCAATTTTATATGCATTGTTATTAATTGGTTCAAGGACTTGATAAGGGCCATCCCCTCTTGGATGTAACTTTGTCTTCTGTTGAGATGGGAATCGCTCCTTGCAAAAATGTAACCAAACCCAGTCACCAGGTTTAAAAATGATTTCCTTCCGTCCTTTGTTAATCCTTTAAGCAACTTTGAAATTTTGGTTCTCAATTCTCTCCTTCACCTCCTTGTGCAATATTTTGATCAAGTCTGCCTTATTTGTGGCTGCGTCGCTCACAAAAATATTAGAAGGAATAGGAAGGAAATCAAGAGGCGTAAGTGGATTAAATTCATAAAAGGAGAACAATGAGTGGTACTATGAATTGCTCTATTATATGGAAACTCTACCAATGTCAAACATTCCTCCCAAGACTTAATATTCTTACCAATAATAGCCCTAAGCAATACTCCTAATGTTCTATTAACCACCTTAGTTTGTCCATCGGTCTGAGGATGACATGTAGTTGAAAACAACAATTTGGTACCCAATTTACCCCACAATACTTTCCAAAGGTGACTTAGAAATTTATCATCCCTATCACTAACAATTATTTTAGGGATTCCATGTAATCTTACTCCTTCCCTAAAAACTAAGTCAGCAACATGTTTGCATTGTCTTGCATGCAATAAAATGAGCCCTCTTACTAAATCTCTCTACCATAACAAAAATACTATCTGTACTATTTTTAGTGTGCGGTAAACCAATAACAAAATCCATAGATATGTTAGTCCAAGGTTCGTTACGTACATCAAAGAAGTGTACAATCCATTTGGTTGTGATCCAGATTTAGCTTCTT
>NW_019646727.1:0-24458 GCF_002806865.2 Cucurbita pepo subsp. pepo
TGAACCATTACTGCATGATTCTTTTCCTCTCTCTCTCTCATCAGGTTGGCCCCGAGTGCATTCTATTCGAGGCTCAAAGTGAGTGATTCTTTCATCTATGGAGTTAATTCCTATTCTAAATTTTGGTTAAAACGACGGTCTCGACACTAAAACGATTAGTTAACTATTAGCCTTACTAGAAAACATCGACCTTAGCATTGGCTGAGGAACTCAAGAACTTCATGGGAAGAGGAGCTTTAACACCAGCCAGGGTAAACATAGCTGTCGAACACTTGTGACACACGTGTGGATGAAAAATAAGAACCAAGATAAGATAGAATGGAATTGTCATAGACATTAGGTTAGGGATGAAATGGTAATGAGGCTTTAGGCCAAGCTAGTCTAGTCGAGGTGAAAAGAGTTATAAGAATTAAAGAGAAACGAAGAAAATTGAGCAAAAACGAGATGTTGGAGTTGGCCAAGCCAATATATGGTCAAGACGCTGTCTATTGAACTGCTCGATCACTCGTGTGCGTTTTTATGAGATACCACATCAGTTGAAAAGAAGAACTAAGCATGTGAACCCATTTTGTTGTAGACCACTTCTCGCCCTCTATCACTAGGCAGCTCCGGTGATAGCTGGTCGAGTCCAGTGTCGTACGTCGTGTGTTCTTGTTGTCCAAGAGTAATTACCTCATCAAGTTGTAAAATTTAAAACTTTCTAATTTTGTAAAAAAAAAAATCACACAATTCTAAAATTTTATTGTGCTACACACATAATTGAAGTTTTTTTTGTCTGGAATCCCTAGCAGCCCATTATCTTTGTAGACTCAACCTTCGATTTCTCGACAACGACGCCATCGTTTCCGGCGAGAGCTCTGTACTTGTCTTTTCTGGTGAAGTTAGTGCACTTATACGACAGCGTTGCAGCAATCATCCTCTGAATGTAATTCGCCACCTCGTGGCTCGATTTCCCGCCTCCGCCGCAGCTCAGTTCGTATGGCAATTTGTTCAGAAACGTCACTTCGTAGACCGGACTTGGGTTCATGAAGAAGTAAAACGGGTCCATCCCTTTCCACCCTCTCGCTGTCGTCCCGTGGAACATGCTCATTCGGTTCGACATCGCCACTGGAACGATCTCGTCTGTTAGCTCTGCGAACAATGCTGAGAATCGGAGCAGGAATGGCTCCCGACATGTCGTCCCTTCTGGGCAAATTGCTAAGTCGCCTTCTTGGAGTAAGTTCTTGATCATTGCGGCGTCGGCCGCTCGGTCGCGACTCAGGCGGACGGTTTTGATGGGAGAAATGATCTCCGAGAGGCGGGAGATTGAGTATGTCACGGCGGGGATTGGACGGCCGAGAGCGGTTGAGAGGAAGATTGGATCGAGAAGGGTTCGATGAGAACAAATGAAGAGGACGCCGGTTTGGCCGGTGGATTTCTTCGCCGGAGGTGGTGGTGTACCGTTGATTTTGACCCGAACGCCAAGAGCCCAAAAGGCATAGTACACAATCGGCATCGGGAGGAGAGAACCGGCAGCAATCCGCAAGCAAGCAAGAACAAACCCGACTGGAATCCATAGAACTAAAACCATCGCCATTAACGGCGTCGGCTTTTGAACCAGTCGCCCATCGTGGAACACGATTGGTTTAGGCAATTTATCGACGGTGACCGGCTTAACCTCCTGCTTCGCCGGAACCACATACCCCTCTTTGCAGAGCTTCATAAAGGGGTAATCAGTTTTCCGGTCACCGATCCCAATATCCGGCGTTGGGATTTCCCCCACCGCCGTAGCCTTGTTTTTTCCCACAATGATTCCAGGACTTTGAATCAGGCCGGTGGCTCGCCGGCCGATTGTGTGAATTTCAGTTCCGATGACTACGTCAGCGCCTAAGAACTCCTTCAGAAATGGTTCTACCATGATTCTTGGGTTTGCTGTTAAAACGCACCGTTTTCCACATGACGAAAATACCCTCCAAGTCTCCACGTGCAAGTCATGTGCATAGAACTTTGGTAGAACCGCACGCGCCACCGACTCGATGTCGGAAACCTTTGTTGAGATAATCAATTTAAGTTTTGAATTTTAATAATAATTAAACTTTTAACGCATCTATTTCTAAATAGTTTTCAAATTTAGTTTTATTAAAAAAATTAATTAATTTGAAGAAAAAATTACTTTTTAAATTAAATTTTCTATTTTATCAATTTTTATTCTAATTTTTTAACTTTTAAGTTTAAAATTTATTAAATATTTAATTACTAATAACTTCGTCTTTGAATTATAAAATGGTTTAGTTTTACCTTCATTCCAACGAATGTTGCGAAAATAAGGACACGAATACCAGCTGACTCGCAAATGAAGTAGTACAAAATTCCAGCGATCGGAGAGGCTAATAGTAAAAACAAAAGCCTCAAGACTCCACCCGCCTCAAAGGCGATAAGGGCGAAGTAAGGGAAAGAGCTACGCCCACAAAGCAATGTCCCATCCATGTCGGCGACGACCGTGTGCTTCTCCCGACCGAAGGATGAACAACGATCAATGGTTGGAAAGGTATTGTTGTTCATCGCACCATGCTGATCTTTTGCTTCCACCATTATTGGAGGAGTTTGAAGCAAGTAGCTTTGTTTTTAGAAGTTGAACTATGAATACATTACATTTATAATAAAAAGAGGGCGGAAGTTATGAAAACGACAAGTCGTTTGGCTTAAGAGACCAAAGAGCAAAGGTGGCGCCGAGATCTCAGAAGCCGACAAGTCGTCCTTGGAGTCACCGATCTTTCTATGTTAACTTGTACGCCTTGGAAAATCTATTTTTTTAAAATAAAAATTAAATATTTGTGCTTTGGCTGCTGGTGAGTGCCAAGATTTTTCTATATTTTATAATTTTTTTTCCTTTCTATTTTTTAAAATTTTTATTTATTTATTTTTTCTAATTCTTTTGGTCTAATTTTCATTTGTGGAATTTTTAAAAAAAATTAATAAAAATTATTTCTTAATTTTTAAATTTTATTTTGTTTTTTCAATAACATGAACTAATAAAATCAAACCAACTCGAAACAAAAATATTTTAACTAATTTAAATTATATTCAAATTGAAAAAACAATAAGCGACATATTATAATTGTTTAAAATGTTATGACTAGAAAATAATAATAAGTTATAATAACCTATAACTTTGTTTAGGTCGCCAATTTGCCAAGGTTTCGTGAATTCCTAGGATATCTTCATTTGTTGAAATGGTGGCTAAAACGATGTCGTTTATTATTTTTAAGGGAATAATAAAATCAAATATATATATATATATATATATATATATATTTTTTTTTTTTAACTAATGATTAATCTATTAGTTTTTGGACCCTTCGTTTGATTGGGCCGAAGGCTCAAAAGGGCAGAACCTTGTTCTGATCCTGTCTAGGGTTTCTCATCCAGCGGTCAAATTAGACCTATAAAAATGCGCCTCCAAGTTCGCATTGCGCGGTCTCTCTTCCACTTCTGTCTCTACTGTCTGCATATCTCTTTGATGGCCTCTCTCTGCGTTTGTTCGTCATTCTTTGTTACTTGAATAAAGTGATGAGATAAAATCTGCTGAAAAATGAACGGAAAATCCATTCTAAATCTATGATTCTTGGTATTTCTGTTGATTTGGCTATCTTTCTTTACATGTTTACTTGTTTGTTCGAGTATTTGAATCCTTGATTCTCGAGATTTGATGAGAATTTTGTGTTTGTTCGCGTTTTTTATTTAATCGCGACTGTTTTCAACTCCTAATTTGCTTCCACCTGTTTTGTTTTTTCTCTGATGTTTTTTCTACAAGATGTGCGTTTTTCTGTAGCGGTTGCTCTGTGATTACATGCCTTATCGGGCAATATACGCTATTCTGAAGTTGAAACTTCTGTAGAGATCTACTGAAACGCAATGAGAGCTTCCGCTACAGAGTTTTTTTCTTTGTGATTAGTGTAAATGCGTGTCGTCATTGGTTCTTGCTTTGTGGTAATTGCTTAGGTGTTTTTTTCGGTTCTTCTGCGGTGATGAATTATGAATAAAATTCACATGTCAGACTTCAGAGATTTTTCTTTTCTCGGAAAGAAAAGTCGATGAGAATGAATATTCATATTCTGAGCCTAAGTTTCTGATTAATCCTTTCATTTGGATTACTCTAAACCTACTTTTCTGATTAATCCTTTAATTTGGAGTCTCAATCTAAACAGACTCGACTTAAACTTGTGACTTCAACAGCGAGCTTCACTAGAAATAGAAATCCCAACCAGACTCACATGGTTTACTCTATATCCATCCATTTTCCTCTTGAATCATCTATTTTCAAGTGAGTTTCTGTTTGATCTTGTTATGAAAATGCTGTATTCACTCACCACAAAAGCCAAAAGATAAATGCTGTCGAAGTTAATCATATCCGTTTTATCAGCAAAAGTTTTCAAGCACGGTTCATAGTTTCAGCATTGCAGCTGAGGGTTTTTGGTACCTGTCGAAGTGTTTGAGAAAAAAAGCTCGATGATCATGTCTTTGAAACCACACCCTTTTTACTCACATTTCACTCGTCTCGTCTCGTTTCCTTATTTCATTTCCCTTTTGATTTAATTATATCTTCTTTTTTTTTTTTGGTCAGCCATTAAAGAAGATTCTGTAAGCTTCCATTGAATCAGTTCTCTATAACAAAGAATCAATGGCAGCAGGAGCTATCATAAAATATTAACAGGTGGGATTTGTCCATTAACATAGATATTATGTTACATAAATTTATACAACAAGCATATGCCCCAGACAACGGGCCAAACCACTTATCCTAGGAATCCATATTCACACACCTTTAACTTTAGCCTAATTAATTAAAATATGCATTGCCCTGTATTGCCATGTTTCAACTGTTCTGATTGTTCTCCATGTGACCATTTTCTTTTGCTTCTTTGGTTGCAACTCCGTTGCATTTAATTCCATTATTTTCGGCGGTGTAGATTGATGATTCTTCGTCCTTTTTCGCCGCCGCTTCCTTCTCTTCCTTCTCTTTTTCTGCCATTTTTGCTGCTTCCGCTTCCTTCTCTCTCTTCTCTTTTTCTGCCTTTTTTGCTGCTTCCGCTTCCTCCTCAGCCTTCTTCTTAGCTTCCTCTTTCGCACGCTCAAGAGCATTAACCATTCTCTTGAAGCACTCATCCGTTTCTTCACCCTCATATTTGGGCATCAAATTCTCAGCAACATCTGCCGGAGTCATCTCGGTTTCCTTTAACAATTGGTCAATTCTGTGGTACGATTCATGCCATTCAACGTCCAAGTAGTTCATTGATAGAACTTTGAAAGCCGCGAAACTACAGTATGACATCTCTATGTGTTTGTCCATTCTTCCTCTTCTAATCAGAGCTTCATCAAGCTTTTCCTTGTGATTGGTCGTGAAGATGATCAACCTCTCCCCACCGCATGCCGACCAAATTCCATCTATGAAGTTCAACAATCCAGAGAGTGTCACCTTGCTCTGTTTCTCCTCCTCTTTTACCGCCTGCTTAACAGGGTCTTTCATCTCTTTATCTTCCTCATCCTCTGTTTTCTTCTTCTTCCGTTGCCCAGTAAGATCAAGAGAGCAATCAATGTCCTCAATCACAATTATTGATTTGTTCGATATCTCAATCAATAGCTTTTTCAACTCACTATTATCCTTAACGGACGTGAGCTCGAGATCATAGACATCATACTCCATGAAATTGGCAATGGCAGCGATCATGGTGGACTTTCCAGTACCCGGCGGACCGTAGAGAAGATAGCCACGTTTCCAAGCCTTACCCACCTTCTCGTAATACTCTTTTCCGTTCTTAAACTTGATTAGATCGTTTATAATCCCTTGCTTCGTCTCAGGATCCATTGCCAGAGTTCGAAACTTTGCAGGATGCTCAAAAGGAACGTGCCTCCAGTTGCTTTTATGCCACCATTCGTTCTTGGAACTGTTCATATAAAGCTTCCGTTGCCGATTCTTCTTCTCCACCGACTTGCCTTCTTCCATGATGTGGTGTATAAAAGTTTCAAGAATGATCTCCCTGTGCTGGCGGTGGAAAGTGAGCTGGTAGGATCGTTTCTCATCGTTTGAAGGGTAACGAGAAAAGCTTTTATTGGTGAGCATAACTTTAGTGGAAGTCCACCAGATTTTAACGCCTTCATATTCGTCGATAACTTCTTCGTTATCATCCATACTGAGTATCAGAGATTTGCTGTTTTTGACCGCCTCCGCTCTCATACGCGTGGCCCGGATGGTGCTTCGGGAAGCAAGGTAGTTTTGAATGGCGGTAAAGGCTTCACTTCGGCGGAGACGCTCGCCGGTGTACTCAGGGAAGGTGATAGTGATGTAAGGGTAGAGAAAACCAGTAAGTTTGTGGGCATATCTGTCGATATGGCCACGGAGTGGGACGGGGAAATATTTCTGAATGATAGTTAAAACAAACAGGACGGTGGCCATTAAAGACCCGACTTGAGTCCACAGCTCCCCCATGGTCATCGCCATGGCTTCAGCAAAAGAGTAATTGGGAAGTTTTCAGTAGAGAAGTGGAGGAAGAACAGAGGTGGGTTTTCATTAATGAATGGACGACGAAGCTTAGCTGCAGACTTGGAGGTCTTTTTTAAAGAAGACGATGGCCCAACATCTTTCGTCGTAGCTTCATTTGTCAACACGCCGTTGTCATGCCTTAATATTAGTTCCTCATTTTTTTCTTTTATTTTATTTTCATGGCTGCTGACCGCTCCATTAAAGAAAAGGGTAGTGGGAAACTTGGCCCCGAAGTGAAACGAGAAGTCAAATTNTTTAATATTAGTTCCTCATTTTTTCTTTTATTTTATTTTCATGGCGGCTGACCGCTCCATTAAAGAAAATGGTAGTGGGAAACTTGGCCCCGAAGTGAAACGAGAAGTCAAATTGGAGTGAGGAAATTTTATATATAAATACCAAATTTATATTCTAAATTTTGAAAAATGTATTATTAATAAATGTTTTTTATACTTCAAAATGTATTAATAGCTTTTAATTTCAATATTATGTATATAAATGTTGAATTTAAAAAATCAAGAAACAAAACNAGAAACAAAACTCCACAAATTTTATATTTAAGGGATTAAAATATATGATTTTTTAATAATTTAGTTTGGTGTTACTCTCAATTTTACATTTAAATATATTTTAACATCTTTTCAAAATATTTATTTTAATTATTTTGAACGGTCATTGAACATTAAGAAAACTAATAATATTGGTCTTGGTTGGTTATATTAATTTTGAACGGTCATTGAACATTAAGTACCACTTGACACAATCGCACTTTCGAAGGCAGCGGACTTGTGCGGCACTCACTTTCGCGACAAGTGAGCTTAAGTCAATTTGTTGTCTATGGCCAAGCTAGATAACAACGGCTTGGAAAGAGAGATTTTGGAAAGAGACGTTATATAAAGCAAGAGAAAGATAACAACGACTTAGCATATATAACCTTGGGTAGGGAGTTTACTATATATGACTGGAAATTATGCTCATGTAAGCATGCTAATGTATATACTCAACACTACGTGTGTTGTTAGTTTTTTTAAAACGAATAAAGTTAAGAACTTAAATGTCATTATTAAGTCATTAACTTTAAAATTTCAAAATTTGATCACAAATTGAAAATTGCAATTTACTCTAAAGTTTGATTGCTATTTTGGATTTTTACTCACTCGCGGCGCTCACCCGCTGTGACAAACATACATACGGATAGGGTAGCTTACTTAGACCACACGGCGCAGAGGTGGTGGAGAGTTGACACCATGCCTCCCCTTGTAGTACATTTTAAGGCATTTTCAATCCTTCTCAAGTAGATGTCATTTTGGTGAGTGAATATATGACCTCGTGCATAGTCCGTTGAGTATCACACCAAAATTTGTGAGAGTTCATCTTTCATATAAACAAACTTAATTCCTGAGCTGTATGTCGAAACTCATATATAAACCCCAACTTTTGAGGTTATGGTTTGAGCCCTACCCAACCCTCCTCAAGCTTGTCTTTAGACACTCATGTCGCCTCCTTATGTTGCGTATTAAAGTCATGATAAGTATAGAAGTTTTATATGCATCATCTCATTAAACCATAATTTTTAATGCNTCCATGATTTTTAATGCATGACATCGTGCATGTTGTATTTCATATGTTAAAATACAAATGCGTACATCACGTTAACAAGCCCGTCTAGTGGGTTCTGTTTCTAGGCAAACCTCCTGACTGTCTCTGCACCCNCATTTATTACTGAGCGATCATTTAGGGGCCTTAACTGGTGATCCGGGCGGTTTAGACGATGGATGGATGGATGGAAAATAGAAGATTTGTGGCCCATTACATAGAAAACTGAAATCTAGCAAGTTTCATAACAACTAATTGCACGAAATACAGAGGAAAACAGAATTCAACTCTCAATTCTTCTCATCTTTCTTTGTCTCACCATTTTCTTTTGCTTCTGTACCTCCAATTCCATTGCTTTTCATTTCATTATCTTTGATCTTCTTCTCCTTCTCCTTCTCCTTCTCTTTTTCCGCCATTTTTGCGGCTTCAGCTTCTTCCTCTGCTTTCTTCTTCTTCTTCTCAGCTTCCTCTTTCGCATCCTCAAGAGCTTCAACTAATCTCTTGAAACAATCATCCGTTGTTTCACCCTCATACTTCGGCATCAAATTCTCAGCCACATCCGCCGGACTCATCTCGGCTTCCTCTAACAATTCCCCAATTTTGTGGTACGAATCATGCCACTCAACATCCAAGTAATTCCTCGAAAGAGATTTGAAAGCTTCGAACCCACAGAATGGCATCTCTATGTGTTTGTCCATTCTTCCCCTTCTAATCAAAGCTTCATCAAGCTTCTCCTTGTGATTGGTCGTGAAGATTATCAGCCGTTCCCCGCCGCACGCCGACCAAATCCCGTCGATGAAATTCAACAACCCAGAAAGTGTCACCTTGCTTTGTTTTTCCTCTTCTTTTTCCGCCTTCTTAACAGGGTCTTTCTTCTCCTCTGTTTCTTCCTCATCCTCTGTTTTCTTCTTCTTCTTCCGTTGGCCGGTAAGATCAAGAGAGCAATCAATGTCCTCAATCACAATCATTGCTTTATTCGATATCTCAATCAATAGCTTTTTCAGCTCACTATTATCCTTAACAGATGTCAGCTCCAGATCATACACATCATACTCCATGAAATTGGCCATGGCGGCGATCATGGTGGACTTCCCAGTCCCCGGCGGACCATACAGAAGATACCCACGTTTCCAAGCCTTACCCACCTTCTCATAATACTCTTTTCCATTCTTAAACTTGATTAAATCGTTGATAATCTCTTGCTTCTTCTTGGGATCCATAGCCAGAGTCTTAAAATTAGCAGGATGCTCAAAAGGAACATGCCTCCAATTGCTTTTATGCCCCCAATCGTTCTTGGCGTTGTTCATATAAAGCTTCCGCTGCCGATTCATCTGCTCCACCGCCTTGCCCTGTTCCATGATGTGGTTAATAAAAGACCCAAGAATGGCGTCTCTGTGGCGGCGGTGGAAAGTGAGCTTGTAGAATCGTCTCTCATCGTTTGAAGGGTAATAAGAAACAGAGGGATTCTTGGACGTAGTTTTGCTGGAAGTCCACCAGATTTGGACGCCTTCAAATTCGTCAATAACTTCTTCATTATCATCCATACTGAGTATCAGAGATTTGCTATCTTTGACCGCCTCTGCTCTCATACGGTTGGCCCGGATGGAGCTTCGGGAAGCGAGGTAGTTCTGGATGGCGGAAAAGGCTTCACTACGGCGGAGACGCTCGCCGGTGTACTCAGGGAAGGTGATAGTGATGTAAGGGTAAAGAAAACCGGTGAGTTTGTGGGCATATCTCTGGACATGGCCACGGAATTGGTAAGGGAAATATTGCTGAATAATTGCCCAAACAAACATGAGGGTGGCCATTAAAGAGCCGACTTGAGTCCAGAGCTCCCCCATCTTCATCGCCATGGCTTCTGCAAAAGGCTAATCCAACATGGGTTTTTAAATGAACGGACGACGGAGCTAAGCTGCTGACTTGCAAGTCTTCTCTTAAGAACACGACAAGAACAACAGCTTCGCCGTGGCTTCATCGGTCAACATCCAACGGTCATTTTTAATATTAAATTTTCAGTTTTTTTTTTTTTTTTTTTTTTTTTTTTAACAAAGAAATAAAAAGTAGGAAATTTTGTCGCCACGTCACGTGGTCGTAATCCGTCAAATTTGATGTGATCTACTAGTCTAAGTCTAATTATTTTAATAAATAAATTAATAATTTCAAAAATAAAAATATAACAGAAAATTAAAATACTAATATATATATATATGATATATTAGAGAAAAAAAAAAGGAAGAAAATAGGGAAATTAGTTAAGAAATAAAAAGAAATTATGTTACTTTTTCTGAAAATTGAGATGGGTCAAGTCAATGGGTCAAGTCTTCTAAGAGTCGTAATTATATATATATATATTAACGAGTCAAAGATGGCTTACGACAAGTCAAAGAAATTTCCCTTCCCACGCGCTTGTTTGGACATGGTTTCTTTTCGTACGTGTGAACAAAGGAACCCTAAAACAAGTGGGTGCGTACCTTCATTTTTTTTAATTTATTTTATTTTATTAAATAGTATTAAATTAAATTGTTATTTTAATCGGGTTAAAATAATAAAATATATTTATAATTTTTCTAAAAAAATATTTTTAATTTTTTTTTTTAAATTTCAATAATAATCCTAAACTAAAGAGGTTTCAACAATATTATTAAACTTTAAAAAGTTTTAATAATATCCTATAAAAATTTTAAAAGTTCATAAATATTCTTATCACTAAATTTGGATGATGAAAGTCTCACGTCGGCTAGTTTAAGGAACGATCATGAGTTTATAATCAAATAATACTCCCTCGATTGGTGTGAAGCCTCTTGGGAAGCCCAAAGCAAAGCTACGAGATCTTATACTTAAAATGGACAATATCATACCATTGTGGAGAGTTGTGTTCGTCTAGGGTATCAGAGTCATGTCTTAAACTTAGTCGTGTCAATAGATTGGTAAATCCTCAAATATCGAACAAAGGACTTCAAAAGAAAGGGAGTCGACCATCCTCGAAGGCATAGTAAAAGTCCCACATCGGTGTTAATTTAGGGAACGATCATGAGTTTATAGAGTTTAGAATGCTCTCTCCATTGGTGTGAGGCCTTATGCTCAAAGTGGACAATATCATACTATTGTGGAGAGTAGTGATTTCTAACCATTAATACTCAGCATATGAACGAAAACTTTTTATCTGCATCTCACACATTATTTCCTAACTTTTTAATATTCAATTTTGAAGTTCAAGACTCAAGAAAAAAACATTTTCCTCAGCTGAGCTACTTCACCTGCTTTCCCCTTCACAATTTTGAGTTTCGTCTTTCTTCGTTTACTGTTCATTCATAACCTTTCAAACACAACTGATAGCCATTCGGACTCGCTGAAAGGTCAAGCTCATTCATCTCTCCCTAATTTCACCTCAGACCTCACACCTGATTTCCTCTTCTCGGCTCGCTGCTTGCCTCTAAAAGGGACCTGCAGGGGCCAGAGGTTTGATTATTATAGACTATGATGACCGGTTCCGAACTACTTCACCTATTGATTCAAACACTCACTCGGTAAAGCATATGAAATTGATTGACGAGTGTTTTTATTTTTTAAAAAAAAGTTAGAAATTTTGAAGTTTTTAAAAAGTTAAAAGAAACACTTTTTATAATTAAAACGGTATTTTAAAAACATTTTTAAAGTTCAAAAACTTGCCAACAAATGTTTTTTTTAGATTTAAAAAAAAATTAAGACTATGAAACTTTTGAAATCAGCCCAAAATTAAAAAATTTAAGAGTATTTTAATTAATTTAGGAAAGTATATTTAAAAATTTAAGAATATTTTAATTAATACAGAAAGTATATTAAAAAATGTAAGAGTATTTTAATTAATTTAAGAAAGTATGTTTAAGAATATTTTAATTAATTAAATAGATTAAATTAAATATTATTTATAATTTCCCAATTTACCCTCTTCTTCATTCCCCTGTTTCCCTCTCCAAACAAAAAAAACATCCCAAATGGCGGCTATGTGGGTGATGGAGCTATGGACTCACGTCGGGTCATTCATGACGTTGAATGGCATGATTCGTACCACAAAATTGGGCAATTGTTAGGGGAAGCCGAGATGAGTCCGGCGGATGTGGCTGAGAATTTGATGCCGAAGTATGAGGGTGAAGCAACGGATGATTGTTTCAAGAGATTAGTTGAAGCTCTTGAGGATTCGAAACAGGAAGCTGAGAAGAAGAAGAAGAAAGCAGAGGAAGAAGCTGAAGCCGCAAAAATGGCAGAAACAGAGGAAACTGCCAATCCACATTCATCCAGAGAAACAAAAGAGAATAATTGAGGATAAATAACAAAGTGACGAAAAGGCCCTCGGCTTTGATTTATTATAGGATAAAACATTAATTAAATCAAATTAGTAGATAAGATATGGCATCTAAAACATTAATTAAGGACTAGAGAACCCCTATGATATCAAACTTCTAAGAGCACAAGAACACTAAATTTAGAGGTTTCAAAGATTCTGACAGAATTTTGATACTAACAGTATGCAGAAATTTCATGAACTAAGAGTCAGTCACACCCAAATTCTTCCATCCATTTGGGTATTACAAAGGAAAGGTATCAGTGGAACAAAAACAGAAGTGTTGCCACAGCAGCGGCGGCGGCGGCGGCAGCAGCAGAGGGATTGAGGAAAAAAGAACCTGTCAAGAAGCTTTGTAAGAAAACAAAAAGCTAAGAGAATTGTTGTTGTGTACACTTTCAGCCATTTCCTTCCCAAACACCAAAATATATGATGATTCTCCCGATTCTCCATGATCTGAGTTTTACCATTTGGGATTTTTAGTATGTTGTCGATGATGGTGATGATGATGATGATGATGATGATGATGATGTATCTCCTTTATTTGCATTGTCGAGGTCGAAAGTTCTCTTCGGATAATAGAGAGCTGATCAGAGTTTCAAGTCGTTTTGCTCCAGGACCTGGTTTCAATACATTAGTATTGCCGGTGATTGAGCATGGATCGGTCCCATTTTTGTGGCTTCCAATGCACCAACCACCGGAAACTACCATGTTGGGGCGTTTGTGTAGAAGTTTCTTGTCGATTTCATCGAGAACGGGATCTTCTCCTTCGATCTTTCTAGCAAATGGAGCATTGCTATCTACCATTCTTTGCATGTCATTGATATTGAGATGGTGAGGATGTTGTTTGGGAGGATTGTCCCATGATATGAAATGGAGGTCGCTGTTCACTGTAGTGTTTTGGAACTGTTGAGCGTTGCAGACGACGGTGTGGAAGTACCCTTCTGGAGAAGATATGAAGTTTGCATAATACATTAGGACGATCCGAGGTAGGTTTTCCCAACCCCATATGCAGTAGTCGATAAAGGGCCGAGAAAGCGCCATCCAAGCCGAACCTGTGATAAGGTAAGAGTTCAGTAAAAGAACTCCCATAAAAAATCATCCGTTCAAGCAAAGATGAAATGATACAGTATGCCAACAAATAACATCCAAAACTGAGTTAAATACAGTAGCCGAACAAATAACATTCAGTTGATATTCAATGAGTTAAATGCAGAACAGAATCACTATATTTGCACCTTGAAACAACAACATACTCTAATCTTAACTAAAAACAGAAAAAAGCGTAAATACTCGCATCCTTCATTTTGTTTACTATGTTTGTGAGACCCCACGTCGGTTAGAGAGGGTGTGGAAACCTCTCTCTAATAGAGGTGTTTTAAAAACTGTGAGCCTGACGGCGATACGTAACGGGCCAAAGCAAACAATATCTGTCAACGGTAGGCTTGGCCTGTTACATTGCATTATGCCCCTGTTCTATCCCAAAGGATCCACCTAAGGCCAATATAGCGTTTATCTTTCTAAAGCTACCGCTTCATACAAGTAAGAAACGAATATCCTCAAGATTTCCGACATGAACTGTTCCCATCACCAAGTCAGATTCTAAGCAAGTACTTGAGGTTTTCCACCAACACTTCTAATAAACCTTAAAACATAAGAAAATGTTTCCACCATGACATTCAAATGCCGTACAATGAGAAGGCGGACCTATACTTTTGTATGGCCTTCAAATTCTATTTAGATCAGTAACTTAATGATCAAATCATCCACTAACTCATACCACCATTCCCATGTAATTTCTAGAGTTCCCTTGTTTTGAAACTCATTTAATAGCTACGATCAAAACACAACCCACACGACACCGTTACATAGTTCCCCGACACTTCGAAAGCAAAAGGAAACATGACATTTAGGCCATTAAAAAGTTCTTGCTGTTCTTCTCCTCTGTTCATTACGAAAAGACGGTCGTACTAATGAGTTGTCAAATAATCGATAACAAGATCATCAGTTATGCTTATCCAAAGCCCATGTAATAATATCAAGTGGATGATCTAAGCTAAGTTACCGGAAAACTCAGAAGGTCATTAGCACAGAACAAATCGATATCGAACCTACGAGGAGCATAAAACAATTGTTGAATGACAGCTCCTATAACAGGATTACAACAGCAACTATGATACACCCATCAAAGGAAAAAACTTCAATTGTTATCTATAAGAACAGATTAAAAGGAAAAAAGAAAGAAAAAACTCATAAACCATGGTCATTCAAACATGTATTCGCCAAATTTTCGTTCTAAGAAACCGAAAATTGTTTCGAAGCCTACCAGTAAAGAGTTTAAAGGCTGTTGGCACACTTCTCCGCTGTGTAATCCAAAACACATCAGCCTTCTTCGACATATACAACCCTGGATCAATAATCACTGGTTTAGCCCTCTGACTCCTACAAACATCAACACTCGATATCAATAAGAACTCTTCACAAAAAACAAGCCAAAAGAATCAAAAGAAGAAGCCTATCACTTACTCTTTCCATCCAATGTTGCTTGTATGATCTATGAAATTGAGATCACGAGACAAGTAAGAAAAAGTATGCAGTAGATCTAGCAAAAAAAGTCCAAAATCCATCAATAAGATTTGTCAATTCATATCCAGCACCTCCACCAAACAAAAACAAGACAAGAAAAAAACAACAACCCACCATCTTGTGTAACAAGAGGATAATCTGAAGCACTGAGGTTAATAAACCAATCCCAATCGCCACCTTCTCGGAGCAAAATCGCGGCGGCGTGCAATGTAGTGGCCACCATAGTCGGACCTCGATAGGTAACAAGATTAGCCTTAGTGATGACCTTAACATTCCCAAATTTGTTAAAAATGGAATGATTCTGGACATAATTTTGCAGATCCAGCCGCTCCTCCGGCGGCGATTCGAGGTCCAAATGCAAAACATACCGATTAATCGGATGATACAAAGCTTCAAGCGTCCGTTTCAACATGTTGCCCTCTCCGATTGAACCCGAAATTAGGTACGCGAATCGCGGCGGCGGAGGGAGCGATGAAACTGGAACCGGATGAAGCTTCGATTCAACAAAGAACGAACTAGAAACAGCCAGCGATTTGTAAAACGGAAACAGAGAGGTTCCTCCCGGCGAGGTCATCAATGAAAGAAACAGAAGGAACAGAGATACCATGGAGCCTATTGCCAAGAGGAAGATCCATCGCCGCTCCATGTTCGGTGGGTGTCTGAAATGCATATAATAACTCCTCAATTTCTTCATTTCACCTCAAGAATCGGATTGCCCACAAATAAAACGCTTCAAACATGAGGGTTTTGAGTGTCTAAATGGAAAAAGGAGTTGAATGTGAAGTTGGGTGTTCTTCGATCTCCACTGCAACTGAATTAGAACTAACACGAAAAGGAAAGAATTTGAGTGTTCAGTTGAGAAACGAACTAGAACCCATTTTTTACAATGAGAAAATACAGTGAAACTGAAGATTTATATATCCCTCTCTCTTCCCATCTTCAACCTGCCATTGCTATCTCACTAACCTACCATTGATGGAAATGAAGACACGAGATTTAGCCTATTTTAACTACGGAAATAGCATTATTATATAAATACCCTATCAAATTAATTTTACGTTTTAAATCTATTTTAAATGCTTTTTTTTTTTTTATACTGATTTTTTCATAGCCATTATTATAAATAAAATTAAAAAATATTACAATTAAATTATATATTATTATAAAGAAAGTTTTCTATGCAAGGAAGGAATTTGCAAAAGGAAGAAAAAATGTTTTTTTTAAAGACTTTCCGTCTTCAATAAAATAGTCAAAGATTTTATTTCCTTAAATAAACTAAATGCGTTTTTTTAATTTACTAATTTATTTTATATCTTAAATTTGAATTTGTTTATGTTATATACACAATTAAACGAGTTATGGTGATATTTTATTATTTGTTTTACATTATACAAAAATTAATATCTTAGAAATTTTAGGTCATTAAATTAAAAATGGAAAAATATTGTGAGAGGGAGTTTGGTTTTATTTAAAGTCATCAAATTACTTTAAAAGGTGGAAGTTTTAATGGCATTATTATTGGAAACTAAACTGAAGAAAAAATTAATGAAAGTGAAAGGTCGGTTCTTAATTAAAATTTTCCATATTTTTCAATTTTTTTTTGCTTGAAAAAAAAAATAACAATCTTTAATTGTATGGTTTTAAATTAAATTTACACCAAATGAAACCTTTTGTTAATAAATGATATGTAAGGAAGTAATTGACAAATGAAACCATTTGTTAATAAATGATATGTAAGGAAGTAATTGACAAAAAAAAATATTAATGGTAAAATTAAATGAGGAAACCGATAATTTTGAATTCAAATGGAACTTAAATACATTTATTTTTTCTAGGAGACTGGAGTAGGGCTAGACTCCATTTAGACTCCATTTATGGAACTTAAATACATTTATTTTCTCGGAGAGACTGGAGTAGGGCTAGACTCTTTTTATGTATGGTAGACACATTTTACAATTGTGAGTCGACAATACTCGTCGGAGTAGGGCTAGACTCTCTTCATAGTAGACGCATTTTAAAATTGTGAGACGACAATACTGGTCGGAGTAGGGCTAGACTCTCCATAGTAGACGTGTTTTAAAATTGTGAAACAGTGATACGTAATAGGCTAAAACAGATAATATCTGCTAGCGGTGGCTTGGGCTGTTATTGATGGTATCAGAGCCAGACACCGAGCAGTGTGTTAGCGAGAACATTGGACTTTCAAGAGGTGGATTGTGAGATCTCACGTTGTTTGAAGAGGGGAACGAAGCCTAGTCGTATCCAAATATCATGATTGGTTAAGCAAGAACTTTGCCTCATTGACCAAGTTTGTGTGGCAATATGCATATTTTACAAATGATGTTCAATAAGGAATCATTTAGCTAGTTAAACTTTACTGTACACAGGAAGGTAGAATTCAAAGTCAGGATCTTGAAATGGACATTTCATTCATCCTGTTCATAATCCGAGACGCATCGTTAAGTCTATTAGCTCTTTCGTAGATACTCGCAACGACGAGGTGCAGTTCCTTCTTATTGATATTGGGATCGGAGTCGAGCCTTTCGAACAACTCCTCCAATCTCTTGTAATCCTTTCTTGCACCATAGAGACTGAGCATCTGGAAGTGCACTTCGTCTGGAAAAACACAGCCCTCTTCTTGCATCTCCGTATATACAGCATCGGCCTTGTCAAAGTCCCTCAGCTTCCCATAAGCGTTTAGGACAAGGGCAATGACATTAGAGCTTGGGAAATGTCCCACGCTTCTCATCTTCTCAAACACCTCCACCACATTTTTGTGCTTCTTGTTCCTCGAAAACAGGTCGATCATGCACCCGAAAACAGATATATCCTTTAACTCACCCGCATCAAATGCTTGACGAAACACCCAAGTGGCTTCTTCGACTCGACCAGCTCTAGCAAGAATGGTAATCGCTGTCTTCCTCGGAATGTTGTCTGGTTGCTTTAACTCTTGAATCAAACGCTTGGCATGAGCAACCAAGCCTGCACGCTCATAGGCCACAATCATAGTCTGGTAAAGGACCTGATCAATCTCAGCACCAGAGCTTCTCAGCTTCTGGAATAGCATTGCAGCTCTATCCAACTTTCCTGCTTTACCCCATATTGAAATTATTGTTGAGTATGTGATAGCATTTGGTTCAATACCTCTATTTTGCATCTCTTGTATGAGATTTGTTGCTTTTTCATGCTCCAAGGACTTCCCATATATCTTGATCATGGTGTTATATGTCACGACGTTCTGCTCGATCTCCTTCCTCTGCATCAACCGGAAAAGGTGTATTGCTTCCCCGAAAAGCTCGGCCTCACCATAAACCCTCAGAATGGTGTTGTAACTCACAACATTCGGTTCAATTCCCATCTTTCTCATGCTCCAAAACAGCCGATCAGCTTCCTTCACCATATCCAATTGACCATAAACATCAATCATAATGTTACAAGTTGTAAGATTAAGCGGGCAGTTGACCTCTGTCATCTCAGAAAACACAGAGAGTGCCTCCAAGAACTTCTCATTCTCAACAAACATACTCAGCAAAGTGGAATAGCTAACAGTATCGGGCACAACATCCACAGCTCTCATCTCTTTCAACAAAAAACGAGCCTCTCTAAAAAGCTTAGCTTTTCCAAACACATTAATCATGGAGTTATAGGCTACAATATCTGGGGTAATCCCAGATCTTTTCAATCTCGAAAAAATAGAAATAGCCTTTGAATAATCACAGAGTTTACGAGAAAGCTCAATCAAATTACTGTACAAAACAAGGTCACCAGACACACGATCTTGCTCCATTTTTTGTAGCCAAGAGAGGGCAGCATCAAACATACCCTCTTTGCCAAAATAAGTGATAAGGGTCGAATAAGTATACCTATCAGCCGCAAGAGCTCTCTGGCGCATTTCGTCGAACAGCCCATGTGCAAGTTCCCACTGTTTAGCACGTAGCACATTTCGTAGAACAACATTGTAAGCGAAGACCGAAGGAGTGTAAAGAGCCTCTTCGTTGATCCAATCGAGAATCGCAAGCGACCTTTGCCAGTCCGATTCTCGCGACAGAATCGACACCATAAACCGCATTGAAAGCTGCCGCCCTTTGTACGGCGACAGAATCGAGTAAAGCTCTTGCTCGTTCTTCGTTTGTCCAATTGACGCTAAAAGCTCGTCCATATCAACGCTGTGGTCTAAATGTGAGGACTCTCTTTGCCTCCTCGCACTTCGCTCGTACTTTTGGGGAAATGGGGTTGTGGTTGATTTCTCAGATGGGGTTTTTCTTCTCCATACATCTTTGGATGTTGAAGAAGATGAAGCTCTGGGAACTGAAATCCGAATTCTGGGCTTTGATTTAAACTCACTCAGGCAAACTTTGAGGTTATTTCTGGTTTCGATTAGGCACAAGAAGACGGGGGAAGAGAAGGATGAAGTCGATTGTAATTGCATTGAAGAAGGTGAGATTAAAGAGATAATAACCATTTCAACAAAGGGAATTAGTTCATAATTTTGAGGAGTGAAGAGGAGAGAGCAGAGATTTCTTCGCAGCTCCGTTCCCGGCGCCGGTGACGGAGACCCCTTCGCGTTTTCGCTTCTTCGTGCCTTCTTTGTATTTTTTTCTATTTCATTTATTGCCTTTTTCTTCATATGAACTAATTTCAATAATGTTCTTAAATTATATAATACATTTACCCAAATTACAAATTTTTTATTAATTATGTAAAAGAAAAAGATGAAATTACAAATTTATTAAAAATAAAAAACAGTGGGAGATTTGAACCACAAATAATGGGGTGCTGGAATTAGCAGATTCCGGCGAGGCAAAGCCGTAGGGTCCTCCATTTTCGGGTTTACACCAATTGTTTTTCACCTAAAAAGGGTTGTCTTGAATTTTGGGTCATATTTTGTTGTTGTTGTTGTTGTTGTTGATTCCGTCGTCCAGGATTGCGATGGAGCTATTCCAGAAGGCCAAAGTGGTTCGTCTAAAAAGCCACCATGACAAGTACCTCCTTGCAGAGGACGACGAAGAAAGCGTGTACCAAGACCGCAACGGCTCGGTCAAAAACGCCAAATGGACGGTCGAATTCGTCGACAATCCCCCCGGCCTCCGCTTCAAGAGCTGCTTTGGTAAATACCTAACCGCCTCCAATCTCCCCTTTCTTCTGGGCATGACCGGCAAGAAGGTCCTGCAAACCCTACCCCAAAAGCCCGATCCCTCCACCGAGTGGGAGGCCCTCCGTGAGGGCTTTCTAGTCAGGCTCAAAACTCGGTACGGCCAGTTTCTTAGGGCCAATAGCGGCTTGCCTCCCTGGCGCAACTCCGTTACTCATGATATTCCTTTTAGAACCGCCACCAAGGATTGGATCCTTTGGGACATCGATATCCTCCAGGTTCGATCTCCCAGCTCTGTTCATTACCACTCGTCTGCACCTACTCTTCCACCACCGCCTCCACCCTCCAAGCACAAACCCCACCAACACCATCATCACCATTTCCGCCGCCGGCATTGCAAGGTCGTGGACTCCTCGCCGTCACGGGATCATCATTGTAGAGAACAGGTGGTTTGGTCTGCAATCCACAGCTATATTTCTATTGGGTTTGAAGTTGAAAGTCTTATATATACATATTAATGACTTGCAGTCAGGCGAATCAGAAGATGGGTCACCAATGACAGCGGCGGAGGGGAGGGTGATCCATTACTATGTGGCAAACAGGAAAGGGGAGGTGAAGAAGGGAGTAGAAGAGGTGAGTTTTACATTCAAAGGGAGTCAGCCGGAGGAGTTGAAGGAGAAGTTGATAGAGGAGTCGGGCCTCCCCGACATCATTGTCTGTACTCAGAATCCTCTTAATGGAAAACTCTATCCTCTCCGCCTCCATCTTCCTCCAAACAATGCCGGCCTGCACGTTGTGCTGGTCCCTTCTTCTAATGGTCAGTATACTTGTCTTTTGTCTTCAACATTTTCTTGATCTCCTCGTATAATTGCTGCTGCTTTGATGTTACTAGATATCGAGACGCTCGGGAGTCCGTAGAGCCAAGAACCAGATTTGAACCAGATTTAAACCGGTGATACGAGGATTTTCAGTCTTCTACTCAACTAACTGAGCTATCCCCGCTAGAGAAATCAATCAAACCACAAAGTTTTCTTTCTAGAAAAGTTTAGGACCTCCAAATTTGACTTACAGTCATCTCATTCTCCAAGACTTAGCTCCAAATCTACTTATATTCTTTGATAACTCCCAATTGAATCTTTGGTTTGAATTTTTGTGTATTAATTGTAACATACAAAATGACTCTTTCTTTGTATCACTTCTAAATTATTCTTTTATTCTTTTATTATGTATTCTATGTATTACTATGATCAAATGGGAATAGGNTAATTGAATTTTTGTATTACTTCGTTCAATTCGGATAAAAAAAATTTCTATTCGATGAATTATAGAGTTAACAAAATGTATATATTTTTGTCCATAAACCAAATAAAGTACCTCTTTTCATCGGTTTNCACTTCTAAATTATTCTTTTATTCTTTTATTATGTATTCTATGTATTACTATGATCAAATGGGAATAGGTCGCAAAACTTCGTTCAATTCGGATAAAAAAAAATTCTATTCGATGAATTATAGAGTTAACAAAATGTAAATATTTTTTGTCCATAAACCAAATAAAGTACCTCTTTTCATCGGTTTTCTACTACTAGGGCAGCTCGCGTGATCCTACGCCAAAAAAAACTCTTAAAAAGTGTGGGACATTTGAATTATAAGAAAAATATTTTATTTTTTAACTAAGCCATAATAAAACAAGAAAAACAAATAATTTAAATTAATCTAAAATGTAACCAAGATTTGAATACAAGCCCAAAATCTCAAAATCTGTCGGCAGGCTAAACCAATTCTGGAATTTATGTTACTTTCAATTTCAATAAGTCCTACGATACTCAGAAACTAATATGTATNATGAATACAAGCCCAAAATCTCAAAATCTGTAGGCAGGCTAAACCAATTCTGGAATTTATGTTACTTTCAATTTCAATAAGTCCTACGATACTCAGAAACTAATATGTATCAAGAACATAAAGATTGAACACAAAATACAAAATGAAAAGGCAAACACCAAAACAAACACAAATCAAATGCGAGATGAAAAACATGTATTCCCACGTTGTCTTGTTCCTTTTCCTTTTTCACTGCTCNAACAAATCGAATGCGAGATGAAAAACATCATTGTATTCCCACGTTGTCTTGTTCCTTTTCCTTTTTCACTGCTCTGTAAGATTTGCAATTCTCAAGATGAGATCAATCCTGACTTACTTTGACATCATTGTAAATCATCTCTAAAAATGAATGTGATTCTCAAAGGTAAAACAAAACGCATTCACAAGCAAATATTTGCATTCCCATAGAGGAAGGCCACNCTTCTCAAAGAAAGGTAAAACAAAATGCATTCACAAGCAAATATTTGCATTCCCATAGAGGAAGGCCACAACAAATGCTATTATAATAGCAAAGACACTGAAAAAAAGGAAGAAGATGAAGAAGAGGAGCAGCACACGGTTCTCCAAGATCATAGAAATTGTCTTAACTAAGCATTATACTATCAAGATTTGTTTCACACAGATAAATTTTCAAGTCAGCTTCAAAACTTGAGCTGTTTGCAAGAAAACATCCTAAAACTGTTGGGCGTTTATGCACTTCACCAACTAAAGGCAAACAATGGGTATGCCTTACAGAACAGAGAAGATGGATAGATTGAGATCAAACTAGAACCAAGGATGGAGTTTAACATTCNATTTTCAAGTCAGCTTCAAAACTTAAGCTGTTTGCAAGAAAACATCCTAAAACTGTTGGGCTTTTAAGCACTTCACCAACTAAAGGCAAACAATGGGTATGCCTTACAGAACAGAGAAGATGGGTAGATTGAGATCAAACTAGAACCAAGGATGGAGTTTAACATTCAAATAGCTGACCAAGTTAGAAAATAGATAACTTTCAAATGTTTACATAAAGGAGAGGAAGAAGAGTCAGAGTGAGAGGACTTATTGTTGGGGGGTTTTTGGATTTAAGTTCAACCAGATGCTCATCTGTGCTTTTGAATCTTCTTCTCCAGCTCTTCCTTGCGGGCTCCAACCACTGTATCCACCACTTTCCCTCTCCTCAGCAACATAAATGTGGGCATTGCTTGTACTCCAAATTCCTGAGCCACATTTAGTCCCTAATATTGGTGTATTTTCTATTTTCAATCTACGCTTGTTGTTTAAAATGTTTCAATTTAGTCCCTATTTGAAAAAATTTCGTTTGTCGAGCAAGAACATGTGAGACTAGTGGTTCCTTTTGGGGAGAATAGCTATGTCCATGTTTGCATGTTTTAACATTTTTCGACTATATCATTTCCGTAAGTCAATATTAATATTAGCTTATGATAAACTTACGCGATAATATACCTACAAAGGGAAGAAATTTTCTTATTTCTCTTCCAAATTTGTAAGAAATGGGTAGAAATTGCAAATGTTTACTCTCCTACATGCCTAATATCTCTTTGAAACTTATACTAACTCACTAAGCATTTACTGGACAACATAATGTTAGAATGAAAACAACAACTAAAGGCATGTTTCACACCATTCAAAATAAATTTTAATGAAATGAAAATCACATTTAAAAATATAAAATAAACATAAAATTAAATTTTAATGATTAGAGTGTTGGGAATGGTTGGAGAGAAGTCCCACGTCAGCTAATTAAGGGGTTGATCATGGGTTTATAGGTAAGAAATACTATCTCCATTGGTATGAGACCTTTTGTGGAAACCAAAATCAAAATGATAAGAGCTTAGGCTCAAAGTGGACAATATCATACCATTGTGGAGGTTCGTGATCCCTAACATAATATTTGAGTCATACCCTTAACTTAGCCATATCAATAGAATCTTCAAATGTCGAACAAAGAAGTTGCGAGATTCGAAGGTCTAGTCAAAAGTGACTTAAGTGTCAAACAGAGGGTGTACTTTGTTTGAGGACTCCAGAGAATCGAGTCTCGATTAAGGGGAGACTGTTCAAGGGCTCCATAAACCTCAAAGGAGGCTGTTCAAGGGCTCCATAAACCTCGGAGGAGGCTCTATAATGTACTTTGTTCAAGGGGAGGATTGTTGGGAGAGGAGTCCTACATCGACTAATTAAGGGGTTGATCATGGGTTTATAAGTAAGGAATAATAGTACGAGGTCTTTAGAGGAAACAAAAAGCAAAGTCATGAGAGCTTATGTTCAAAGTGGACAATATCATAATACTGTCTAGGTTTGTGATTGACATAAAAGAGATGTTTTAAATTGATTTTGAATATGAAAGAAATGGTTTTAAATTCATGCACTAAACTGAAAAAACGCCCTAACATTAGCAACAAAACGTATGACTACAATCGGAGTTAAGATTCTGACACAGAAATAAGAGGATGCAAAATTGGG
>NW_019646728.1:0-1158 GCF_002806865.2 Cucurbita pepo subsp. pepo
GATCGAGCTGCAAGGCGATTGATTTCTCTCTCACTTGGCACATCAGTTCCAAGCGCGCTTGTTCCTCTATGCATAATCTCCTCCAACATCTCTCTTCGGTCTTGAGCTGAAAGAAACAGATGGAGGGAGAACCAAGAGAACAGAAAACCAGAAATTAATGTTGCTGAAGGCAGTATATATAGTCATTGAAAAATGTTGTTTATTCAATCTTCAGCGTGAAACTAAATTCTTTTGGGTAAGAAATCGAGCTTTCATCGAGAAAAATGAAAGAATATATAAAAGCATACAAAAAACAGGCCGCAAAAAGAGTCAAAACACTAAGTACTGAAAAGGACTTCAATCAAAAGAATCAATTCAAACCCATAACTACAGAAGAACCATTTAACAGATGCTCGACGCATTTACCTAACTACCTCCTAAACCTCCCCAAAAATTGTGTAACGGCCCAAACCCACCCCTAGTAGATATTGTCCTCTTTGGACTTTCCCTTTCGGACTTCCCCTCAAGGTTTTTAAAACGCTTCTGCTAGGGAGAGGTTTCCATACCCTTATAAAGGGTGTTTTGTTCTCCTCCCCAATTTATGTGAGATCTTACAATCCACACTCCTTCGAGGTCCAATGTCCTCGTTGGCACTTATTCCCTTCTTCAATCGATGTGGGACCCCCCAATCCACCCCCTTCGGGGCCCAGTGTCTTTGCTGGCACACCACCTCGTGTCCACCCCCTTAGGAGCTCAACCTCCTCACTGGTACATCGTCCGGTGTGTGGCTCTGATACCATTTGTAACGGCCCAAACCCACTGCTAGTAGATATTGTCCTCCTTGGGCTTTTCTTTCGGGATTCCCCTCAAGGTTTCTAAAACGCGTCTGCTAGGGGAAGAGGTTTCCACACTCTTATAAAGGGTGTTTCGTTATCTTCTCGGTCGATGTGGGATCTTACAAATTGTCAACCTCTCAAGTACAAAACAAGAACAAGAAGGAAAAGAAAAAAAAAAAGAAAAAAACCTACCACTAGTTTTGAACAAAATGGCATTGTAAGGTAACTAAAATAACAAACCTGTTGAAGTTGTATTGAAAAGTCCAGCCTGGATAACCTTGGCATCAATCCCCATCTTCTGTTTTGCACGCTCCAGGATTACCTCTTCAACTGATCCAACACT
>NW_019646728.1:7917-16723 GCF_002806865.2 Cucurbita pepo subsp. pepo
TTTTTTTTTTTTTTTTTTTTTTGGTCTGTTCTCTTCTGTGATTCTTGTGCGTGTGCTTGCTGCCGGCAGAGCCTCAGCTACTTCCCCAGAGCTCTTTGATTTGAAATGTCCATAATACCCTTCACCTTCCATCACCCAATATAATTTTTTTTTATTTAGTATTATTTTTTTTTAAGTTTTTTTTTTCCAAATTTTTCATCAATACTCCTATCTATCCCGAGTCAAAAACAAGTTCTCTTTTTACACTCACAAGTCGAAAGACCTTTTGTATGCATCAGGTGAAGATAAAGAAAGAGGGGATTTCCTTATCTAATCCCTCTCGAGGGTTTAAAATTGGGAATTCCTTTGACGAGCACAAAAAACTAGATCAATTCCATACAATTCAGGCTAGCAAAATCCATCTTTAGATAGATCTTATTCCTCGTGACAGGAAGATAACTTCATTCCACTCGATCATAGGCTTTGTTGGTATCTATTGTCACATGGGTTGGAGAGGAAAACGAAGCATTAGAGTGTGGAAACATTTCCCTAGCAAACGCGTTTTAAAACTTTGAGAGAAAGCCCGGAAAGGAAACCTTAAAATGACAATCTACTAACAGTGAACTTAGGTTGTTACACATTGTCTCCATCTATAGAACGTCATATTTCTGATAGAACAAAGTATGCACTCCATCCCGCATTGGTCGGGTGGCATCGCCTTAAGGGCCAGCTCCCTCTGCCATGGAACTCCTTGGTTAGCTCAGTATCCTGAAAATATGACACCTTTCTCTAAACGAAATGACAAGTCAGTGATCGGTAAAGAGATTGCACACAATGTAAGATGTGAATAATTTGCCAACGCCTAATCCCATTTGGCTTCTTTATATATAAGGGTTTGGTAATGCCCAAAAGAATAAAGTTCAGAAAATTATACAAATATTACAATTGCTAAGGCCACTGCTACAACATTTGTAATACATAATTATTTATCACGGTTCAACTTTACAAATGATTCTATGAGGAACGTCAAAATCTAAGAAAATAATAGAAGTGTTATCTTTTGTACGCAGTGTTCTAGCCTCGCCCAACAAAAAATTGGCTATCTTTTCGGCCGACTTTTCTGCACCTGTGGAGTATCTTTCCCTAGCCTGTGCAGCAGCAGCAGCAGCAGCAATTCACAATCACTTCAGTTGAAACAGATATCAAAAATGGAGGTCAATATTAAACAGCAGTACAAAGAAATGGCACCTGAAGGACCAGCTGAATTGCCTTCTTCACACCAATCACATCCCAAAAGCCATCACTGTGATTTTAGCAGAATCCCAAGTTAAATTTCAAACTTCACTGTTCTTGTAGCTATAAAGCTATCATGTTATTCGTTGAATTCTAATATGTGAGGCAAGGAGTTCAAACATCTGACCTTTTAGTCAAGGTAATAGTGTCGTTTTAAATATATAAAAGCTAGCATGTTATTCGTTCAGTTCTCTAACGTGTGGGGGTGGGGTGGGGTGTTTGAATTTTTGACCTTTTGGTAGTCGTAGTGACATATCTTAACCAGTTGAAGTATACTCAGGTTGATATTTAAGTAAAATCACCTTGCCATCACCGCAAAAGCTTTGCTTCCTTGATCTACATGGACAACTTCGCTAATATAAGGTTCTGAACTGAAGCGATGGTCTTGTTGTTTAAGAAACTTATCACCAAGCATCCTTGCAAGGTTCAAGCCTGAGCCAGGGAGGCAATGTGTAAAGCAACATGACCAACATCCAAAAATAGCTATTTGCTAATAATGTGAAGACAGATTTTTCATTACCACACAAGCGTGTCTCCCCATCTTTCAATGGTTCTCCTGCTTGTTCTATTCGGAGTCTTTCTGAATAGCTAGTTATCCTGTGGTCTTCTGTCATCCTTATAAGCTTCCCATGAACACTGAAATTAAAAAGATAGTAACAGGTCAGTAAAACCTTTTTTCTTATCAATTTTTATTGATCAAGAGTAATTTAGAAATGATTAAAAATAAGAGGGAGGGAGAAACTATAAACACATACTTCATAACACAAGCAGAGTCCCCGACATTCGCACATTGCACGAAGTAATTATCGTCATTATCAGCCCATACCAAAAGCAGCGTGGCAGTACAACCCTGGAAAGATATTGGTTAGAGCTATTAACATTTTAAAACAATTATTGCCAGCAACTATCCTAAAGAAGTTCAAATAAAATAAAATAACCCCTTTGTGCAAATAAAAATGGCATTGCTGTAGTGTCTATGGACCCTGCATCATGCTTCTGTTGATAAAATTCATAAAGAGAAAGTGAAAAAAACCTCATAATAGTGATTCATGCAAGCTTCAGTCTGAGAAAATGCTTCTCTAAGAACATCTGAAGCATCACAAAGAGATACTACCCTCTCCCTCTTTAGTGGATCAGATAGAATTGTGGCGACCTTCTCCGGAAGAATCCTAGAAGTCAAAATATTTGACGATTAGTACAGTAGCAAGTACAAGCCCACCACACAATTAGTACAGGAAACTACAACGATCTTCAAATGATTGAACACAGTTATTCTCATGTCAAAGTCAAACAAGACAGAAGCTCAAATTGCAAATGTCGACATACTGTCGATCAAACTCAAATTCCAGAAAACTTTAACAGATACATATACTTCGGTGACTCGTCAATTTTATATCTCCATACAATGCACCCTAGGCATAACCAGTCGGAGAACAATTTAAAAATGGTTCATCACGCTTTCTATCAAATACATTACAAACGTCGTACTGAAGTTTCTGCAAGTTTTTGTGGTATATAAATGCCAAATATCTTCATGTTTCTTTTAGGTTCATTCGGAAAGTAATAATAATAAGCAGAAACACTGAAGTTAAAAACAGATACTAACTCGCTAGCAGATTTGGCAGCCCCTACTCCACTATGCCCATCGCAGATACCAAAGAGTCCAAACTGCCAGATAAACATCCATGCAAAGTAAGCTGTTTTGGCATGCATGATGTTATTAACAAAAAGAAAAATACACAAATTGCCAGCACCAAAACCTGATCAACCCCAGGAAGAGGCCATTGATAATAGCAAACATCTTCCATGGCAAATTTCTTTCCACCTCGACGTAACGCCATTGGATCTGAAGCCATCCCAACTCCAAAAGGAATATGGCTCTCAATCTCAGATGTAATTTGAACCTGCCAAAGAGGGAAAATATGATATATATATATATATATATATATATATAAACCCAGGTTCTTAATAAAAAAAAGCTCTAATCCCGAACCTTACTGTAACTTTCAGAAAAAATGGAATGGCTTTTTAAGTTAAGGGTATAGCCACACAAACAAAGATCACTTCTGAATATCCACACAAACATAAAAATGATAATTTATGTTTCAAGTAAATCAAGGTTAAAAGGTCGGAATTAAATCTCCTCACAACTCAAAAGCAATGAACTCAATTTAAGGAATCAATAAGGCAAGCCAAGGAAATTACAAAATCAGTTGGGATCAATCAAGGAAGAATTATCATTACAAAAACAAAATAATAATAAAAATCATATAATTAGAGAGAGCTATAAAGGTAGGCTATTAAGTCTAAGATGTCCAAATCTCGATACATTTCCTAGAAGTATCGTTAAACACCTACAAGAAATAGCTCGTGAGATGAAAAAATTGTTCTTGGAAAGCACCAAGTCATATTAAAATCTTGCAAGAGAGAAACCCAATGCATACAGAAACACTGAAGCAAATATAACATATGTATGTCTGCTAGAGGAAATGCTGTAGAGAGATGCCTTTCTTAGTAATGATGTAATCATAATATATCATAGTGTAGAAGTTCCTGGAAAGGAACTTCATACGATGGATGAAAGCATATTAATCTCTTCAGAGTTGTGGTAGAAACAGATAAGATCATTTCCAGAAATAATCAACCATTTCATACTCGAGGATAAATACTACCATAATGGAATTTTCCTTCTATAACCTGGATTGTGTTCTACCATGTGCAACTCAACTAATGTTATGTAACAACTACACTTGAAAACAATTGGTGTTGTTGAACTTGTAAGATTTTAAATATCTTAATAAGCGGTTCCACAGTTCGAACCCATGACCTCGAAAACATATGCCCTTACAGTTTTCCACTTCTACTACTAAGTCAAACCATGATAGTTCCTACTATAAAAGAAAATTAACACATTAAGTAACAAAAACAGGGGCAAGTCAACTTACATACACAGTGGAGCTTGTACCAAGAGTTATAACATCTCCACTAGCAAGCTCAACTGGGTCACTCAACTGTCTAATTCCAGAATCGGGATTGCTGATTGGTTGAGAATTTAATAAGGTCCCATTTAAGCTACCCAGGTCCACAAGCTCCCATTTCATATTCTGCAGACAAATTAATAGTTTTAGTAATAAGCAGAACACACGTTGGTAGAAAAAACTTAAATGTAGATTGTAATTAGGTGATGAACCCCTATATGAATAATTACATTTAGATTCCATTTTATTGAGGCATGCTTCCCTGAAACTTCTGAATCCTTTAGCTGTATATCACTAGGAGGTGCTCTTCCAAGGGTCAACTGGAGCCTAGATGTGTCCGCAGAATGTATGGAATAGCGCACTCCACGAGAAGGACCGGAGGTAACCTCCAAAGTGAGGTAACTTCCTGCACTTCTAACAGAAAGATATGAAGGTATGTTTTACGTACTCGCATACATTACATGTGATAATAGCCTCACGGAATAAATGAATGAGATGATAAATTACTTCCATGTGAGATAACTTGACTTGCAGACTCGTGGGGTTGATCACTTCCTATGCTTGGTTTCGCATGCTTTCGAACTTCTGGAATCTGGCTTGTGAAATATGAACGTTTAAGTGTTTGACCAACAGAAATATCGTCTAAAGGATCAGCAACTACATCTGGAACCAATCTATCACCTGAGAGAAATGAATAAATAACCCATGAAAAATTGAGCATTAATTAACCTTATACAATGAGAAAGGTGCTTAAGAAACATTGACAAAACAGAAGCAAATACCCTGACATAAATGGGGAGACGCAGCAGGTAGTCTTTGCTTGTGGATCAATCCGTGTAAACTTGGGGACCGAAAATGCCCATCAGTTTGAAGTGCACCCTCCAAATCATAATCTCTCGGAAGTTCATTGATTTGGTTTTGAGTGACAACCGCAGCATCAGAGACAAGGGGTCTCTCAAGGTCATGAACCTGAAAGAAAACATGGGAGGTAGCGATATGTAAAGATACTTAAGAAGACGGTGGCGTCATATATATCATAAAACTACAAATATATGATTCTACCAACCATGATCACGGGACATTCCTTTTATCAATGTTTCCTTTAAGGAGATAAAGAGATCACAGGGCATTCTACATGAAAAAATAGAATAAAATAATCACATAACAAAGGATTTTAATCAATATAATAGAAACTAACATATTTCATCAATTTCTTTTATAAAAAAAAGTGCAGTGGAATCTAAATCACACCGGATTAATGTCAAACAAAGGAGAAATCAAGTCAATCAAAAAATGTTATCGGTAATCATTATATCATGCAGACAGGCTGGTGAATGATAACTAAAGTTAAAAAGTCATATTTTACAGAGCCGAATCTCGTAAGAGCTTAATCCAGCTATTAGGAAGCGAAGAAAGAAGCTCGTTAAGGGAAGCTGTAAACATAAAGCCATTAGCTACACAACATAAGAATCATAAATTGTTTCACATAATGGATTCCAGTTGTTCGCTCCAACATTTCCATATAAAGATCACCGCTCAAACAGAAAACCAACGCCAACTTCGAGCAAAACTACCAACACCCATCAATTTAAAATTCACCCCCATCATAAGAAGTGAACTGATCGAGCCAAAAACAGATGAACGAGAAGCATCCAACCAACCCCCAACAGCTTGATCGCGAATTTATATGATTGTACAAACTATCCGCAATCAACCGGCGCCAGAAAACGAATAATGCGAGGGGAAAAGGAACAGCAGAAACATAGAAAAACGAAAAGAAGAAAAGAAAAAGAAAACCTTGATGGTGCGAGAAAGGGAATAGGAAAAGAAGCGCCATGGTTTGCAGGCAACGAGGAGGATGAATAGGAGGAGGAGGAGGAGGAGAAGCAGCATAAGGAGAAGAACAGCGACAATGCGCCCTGGTATCTCCATCGTCATCGCTCTCTCTCCCCTGTGAGGAAACAGATTCGCCTGGGCCTGTGGTTATGGCGAGAAGGTCGCTTTGAAATGGTCGCACTCCCATCGCCCAAAATGGGTCCGTGCCCCTTGGCCGCCCAAGCCCCAACCTAACTCCACCCAAGTTTGGCATATACCAATACGTTCACAAGTAAAAGTAAATAAAACACCTAAATTTAAAAATAAATTAATAATTCAATAAATTTATAACCTTTCGTTAAAAAATTAAAAATATATATAATTTTTTTAAAAATTTGTTAAATAATCCATCCTCTTTGACCCGTCACGTCCTGCACACTGCTCGATGTCTCTGGCTCTGAAACCATTTATAACAACCTAAGCCCACTGCTACTAAAATATTGTTTGTTTTTTGTAACCATTTCTAACAACCTAAGCCCACTGCTACTAAAATATTGTTTGTTTTTGTAACCATTTATAACAACCTAAGCCCACTGCTAGTAAAATATTGTTTGTTTTTGTCCACTATATATCATCGTCAATCTCACAGTTTTAAAATGCATCTATTAGAAACAGGTTTCCACACCCTATATATATATATAATAAACACGTGTTTAACACAAATATTTGAAGAATAAATAATTATAATTTTGATTTTATAATTTAATGAAGGAAATGAAACTAAATAATAAATTAGGTTGTTGAAAGGTCGTTTTTATGAAATCTAATCCCATCGTGACACGTGGGCCCCACAAATCATAATATGCCGATTCGTGATTTGCGGATGTTAAAGTGGGCCGCTAAGTCAGGCCAGCGCTTGCATATTATTTTGGGCCTTTCTTTAATAACTTATGGGCCTTTTAAATTCGGCCCATCTTAAATGACCAAGAATATTTAAGTATTTTAGGCGTGTGCTAGCGAGTACGTTCGGACCCCTATATTACAAATGGTATCAGAACCAAACTTCAGGTGGTGTGCCAGCAAGGACGCTTCAGGTGGTGTGCCAGCAAGGACGCTGGTCTCTCTCTATTACAAAAGGTAAGGTGGCGTGCTGATAAGGCAACCCTAATCCTCAGCCCAACGATCCAAGCTTTTGTTTAACAAAGAACCCTTGAATCAAAGTAATTAACACCTCCTTATACGAAATTTGGATCGACCAAGAGATAGACTAGAATTAGATTACCTCTTACGATCCGAAGATCTAGAAGTAAGATTTGGAAACCTTGTTCTAAATTGAGTCACTTCACAATCTAACTTGATCAATGTTTGATTGAATGACTCGAGTGCAATTCTACTACAAGAATTGCTTGAGACTTAGAAATGACAAATATGATGCTCAGATTTCTAAGAGAAACGTCTCAATTTGAGATCTGAATTACATTCATCCACGAATCTGAATTTTACTTAACATATTGTAGGTATTTATAGTCTCTCGACAAAAGACGTTTGTGGACGGGATTTATTCCCGATCACCTTTAATCTCCACAAAAGAATAAGTCAAATTGACCATTTCGTGTAGGTTTGAATCGACATTTTTTTAAAATCTTCTTGGCATCAACATTTTTTGAATCTTCTTGGCAATAGGTCCATTTGGAACACCGTGATTCTTATCACGTGCCCTCGAGGACATTGGAACCTCTCAATTACAAATGATATTAAAGCCAGGCACCAGACGATGTGCTAGCGAGGACGTTGGACTCTGTACTACAAATGGTATCAGAATCAGAGACCGAGCGGTGTGTCAATAAAAACGCTGATCCTAAAAGGAAGGATTGCAAGATCCCGAGGAAAACAAAGTAAAAATATATAATATTGGCTTTTTGAGTAGTCTTTTGTTTGGCTGTGAATTGGAATCTCTAGTCTTTCCCCATAAAGTCTAGATTTCTATAAATAAATTTGAATGGTCAATAAAAAAAATAAAAAATTTATTCCAAAGTTTAAACTTTATAAACCTTTTATTAAATTTGATAGAGGAACATGACGCATAACCCTTCATTATTATTTTAATTATATTTTTTTTAATTTTAATTTTCTCCCGACTAAAATTGTAACGACCCAATCTATTGTAGATATTGTCTCTTTTTAGGTTTTTCCTTTCGGGTTTCCCCTCAAGGCTTTAAAACACATCTGCTACGGGAAGGTTTCTATACCCTTATAAAGGGTGTTTTGTTCTCCTCCCGACCAATATGGGACATCACAAAAATTGTAATTTAATATTTAAAAAAATTAAAATCAGGGGTGAAATTGTAAAATTATGTAATTTGAAGACCGAATTAGAATTCAATATTATTCTTATCGTTTATAATATTACAATTCATTATATTTGGTTTGAGATATACGAACATTTGGACTACAAACAATGTTCTGCACGGGAGCATTAATGAAATAACTTATTTCCTAACTAAGCTAGCAAAATCGGGAGAGAATCGGTGAAGAACAATGGAGCATGATTTTATCTTCACACAAGAACAAACTCAAACAAAAAACCCGTTTTCCTCACGATTTCTCCATGAATGACAAGCGAGTCGAGAAACTTGTTTCCTAACAAAGCTAGCAAAACCGGGAGAGAATCGACGAAGTAACAGTGAAGCATGACCTCGTGTTCACACATGAGCAAACTCAGACAAAAAAAAAAAAAAAAA
>NW_019646728.1:23106-24369 GCF_002806865.2 Cucurbita pepo subsp. pepo
GTAAAGTTAGTGAGAACAAGATCGGGAACACGGTTTGGAACACAAGCAGGCATTATGGTTCCATCCCTTGTGTTGGAGATATTCAAATTGCACTTGGCTAGCAGGTTTGGATAGTCATCGAACTGAGGTTCGGTTCCAGATATCGTGTTGGAACCTGTGGTGTTTGTACAAGGTTGATTCTTGAATTTGTCAGCAATTTTTTCAGCAAGGCACTCTGCATTGTCGTTCTCAACCAGCGCTGTCAAGTTCAACGATGCACGATAACTGTTGATGCCTCTATGAAGATCATCATCTGTAGAAATTTCATGGCATCAAAACATGTCCAAAGGAAAATTGAAAACTAAACTTATTGCAGTTAATGGAGTTCCAGAGAGAGCCACTCCGACAATTCTATGTAAGAAAGCAACCAAATCATGAACAATGCTTGTAAGGTCTCTGCAGTCGAGTAACCCAACAGGTAATTTTATGGGAACAAGCTGAACTCTTTACAGTTCTAAGCAAGGAGAAACATGAATAGACTACCAGCTTCCTTCAAGGGTGCACTAATAGAAAAAATTGAAAACTAAGGCTATGTGAGCCAATAAATACTACTTCCACCTATGGGTTTCTGTGCTTTGTTATCTACTTTTTACATATATTTTCAAAAATCAAGCAATAATTTGTTTTATTTTTTTAATTTGGGTTAGAATTCAAATGTTTTCTCAACAAAGAACAAACCTATTATAGATAAAGATGAGAAAACAAATAAAATTTTCAAAAACAAAAACTATGTAACAACCCAAGCCCACTGCTAGCAGATATTGTTCTCTTTGGGTATTCCTTTTCGAGCTTCCCTTCAAAATTTTTAAAACGCGTTCGCTAGAAAGAGGTTTCCACACCCTTATATAAAATGTTTCATTCCCCTCTCCAACGATGTGGGATCTCACAATACACCCCCCTTCGGGGCCAACATCGCACTCGTTCCTCTCTCCAATTGATGTGGAATCTCACAAACCACCCCCTTTGGGGCCCAACATTCTCACTGACACTCGTTCCTCTCTCCAATCAATGTGGGATCTCACAATCCACCCCCCTTCGAGGCCCAGCGTCCTCACTGGCACATCGCCCAGTTGATGGTAGCACCGCAACTTTAAAGACCATGACACATGCATAGGATAGTTGTGCTGGCTCTAAAGTGGGATGGGCAAGCTTGTTCAAGACAAAAGGGGATGGGCAAGCTTGGTGTCTCTAAAGCTAGAATTGGGACGGGCAAGCTTGTTCAAG
>NW_019646729.1:0-17076 GCF_002806865.2 Cucurbita pepo subsp. pepo
AAAGAAAATTGGAAGTTTGTCCAGAAATCAATACACGAATTGAGGGGTGGGTGTTTTTGAAGATCGAGAAAGAACATGAAAGATTAATATAGGATTTTGGAGGTGCGAAAGGTTGGCCTCGTGGAGGTTCAAACTGCACACAACCTTTGTGCCACGTATAAGTGGCCAAAACTGAAATTGGCTTCTCAAAATTTCCTTGAAAGTTCCGTTTCCAAAACTATTTTTTTAATTTTCTTGTCATTTTAAGAGGAAGAACTTTTGGAGAGAGAATCGTACTTTCCTAATATATTTTTATTCGCATTTTAAAATTTTAAAATCAAGACTGATATTAAAAAGGATAAAACTTTAAAAATACATTATTTCTCTTTCTGTGTTATAAACCCTTCATTTCTTTTCATGGTTAAGCTAAGTATAATCTCACTGAGGCTAAATTGATAATATATATATATATATATTCTTATCCCTAATAAATTTTAAAAAAATTCAAAAATATCATTCTCATATTTTAGGATTTCTTTTTTTTTTTCTTAAATACTCTTGAATTTTTTTTTAAGTGCCGTAAGCTTGAGAAATATCTGTCTCTGTTTTTTAGTTAAATATTAAGAAGAAAGAGATTGACGTGGCTTAGTCAGCATCTAAACTAATAAAAAAAATATATTTTTTATTCAACAAAAGTGGTCGATATTGATTTTCTAGTTAATAAATTATGCAGTTAAGCTATTTTAGTATAAAATTAACAAAGATAAATATAGATTTATTTGATTTTTGAGAACCAAACAAGTAAATATGATAAAAAAAAAAATATTTTTTTAGTCCCTACTAAATTTAGTTTTCACATTTTACTGCCTACATTTTGTCTCTTTACCTCAGTTTATTCTTTAATTTCTAATAGACTTTCCTCTTTATCTTTATAAATATATTTGCGAGGAATCAATCTTTTGTTGCATAAAAGAACAATAACGTAAAAAGAGTGAAAAAGGGAAAATCGAATTTCAAAAAATGTGGACGAAAAGGTGCATTGAATTCGTAAGGAAATTGGATGGCCATCCAGATTTGAATAAAGCCATATAATTATTATGGCTTCTCGGCCACCTGCTTTGTCATTCAATCACATACAATAATTGAATTAAGCTCTAGAAACAACTAAAGTTTCCTTTATTGAGTCGTTCTTGGTGGATTTCTATTCTACACTTTGCCTTTTCCTCTTTACCTTTTGGCATTGCAACCTCCAAAATCTTCATCACCAAACTCCTCAAATGATTTTATCACCAGGTAAACACCAAACATCAAGGTTTATAGAATTTCTTTAACAAATAACACCCATTACACATATAAATCAATCAGTTCATTTTCTGAACCTAATGAAAACAAAAATGGAAAATGATATGAGTTACTCAAAATTTGCTTACTTGTATCAGGAACAATAATACCCTTGAAGAAGAAGAAGAGACAGATCAAATCATTTCACTTCTTTCAACTTCTTTGTCTTTTTCACCTTCTTCCCACTGGATTCTTCATCTCCATTCTTCTTCTTCTTCTTCTTCATCTTCTTCTTCGATGTTTTCTCGACATTCAACTCACTTTGAAGCTCTTCCTTCGTTTTCTTTACTCTACTTCGTTTCTTACCCTTTTCGATATTCTCACTAACCTCATCAACATCGCTGTCCTGTTCATCTTCTTCTTCTGCAGATAGCTTTAAGCCGTTACTGTCCATATAACGAACTTCATGTATCCTGCCCTTTTTCTTGCCCAACTTCTTCTCCTTTTTGTTATTGACCTTTACAGGTGTAGGACTCTTACCTGCATCTGCTACTTCTTTGTTTGTTTCCTCTTCTTTACCCCTCACGGCCGCCTCAATCTTCATTTTCAACTCCGGCACTGTTTGGTAAAGTGGCAATGCAATAGATTCCAGGACCTTCAAATGAAATGATTGCACATTGCTCCATTTCTTAGGCACAATCTCTGCAATCCCATCAATGGCCGCAATCACATTATTCACGATCTCTTCAACTTCCATTGACGTCTTTGCCACTTTCACCACACTACAAGTCCCTCTCCTCAAATACAACAAACCCGACGAACAGCTCTTCTCGATCTGTTCTTTCCAATTCTTATGCCTCAAATTCAACGGCACTGGAATTTTTTTCTTCTTGAAAAAGTGCTTCCCCAACAGACTCGGCAGCATTGGAATAACCCGATCATCGGCGAAAAACATATCGTACGAATCGCAGAGCTTCCGTTTCGCTTCAAAGGGGCGGTAATCGGATTTAAGCTTCGACAGCTTGATGACCTTCGAAATCGGGATGTTTTCCGACTGGATTTTCTTCCTGGCGTCGTCTTTGGTAAGATTGGACTTGGTTCTATCGTCGATTATGAGGCAGAGTTCAGACGATTCAGAACGAAGAGGATGGGGAAGAGGGATTTTGTAAGGGTTTGTACGACCTTTTGGAGGGATTTTCTTGAGAGTAACGACGAGGTATAAAAAATCCTCCTGGTCCAGAAGTTGAGGCTTCTCTCGTTTGGAACTTCGCCATTGAAGGAGGGATTCGACGGCTTTCTCCGCCGTTTCCCGACGAACTCTGGAAGAGAGAGTATCAGAATCCGGCGAAGCCATGAGAAGAAGTTGAAGTTGGAGGGGTTTTAGGGTCAACGGAAATTTAGGGTTTTATTGAAAGAAAATTAGGGCTCTATATAATTTTATTGGGCTTTTGGTCCATGGGCTTTATTTTGTAGGGCTCTATATAATTTTATTGGGCTTTTGGTCCATGGGCTTTATTTTGGGCTACATTCTTTTTTGGGCTTTACAGCAAACCATAAATATTTATTTATAAAACTGTCCAAAATATTTACAATAATATATTAAAGGCCGATGGAAGCAGGAAAAGAGTGAGCAAATTACAGGTGTCCCTTGGTATAACACAAAAAGGCACGAGATACCACTTTAGAAAAGCTATAATTTTAACGTTGTGTTAAGGTTTATGGGCCAAGGGACAGTCTCAGATATACAATTTTTATGTGGTGTAGGCCTCTCAAAAGGTAATGAAAGCGTGCAAAGATTTAATTAGGCCAAACGGAGATTGGCCCTCAAGTGCAAAAGCAGAATGGAGCTTAATCACAAGACCCACCCAACGAGCAGGGACGAAAGTCAACCTTAGTGATCTAATGGTGTCGAGTAAAGAGTTGTTGCTCAACGGATAAAAGTTACTACAAGGTTAACAAGTTAATCTTCACCCAGGTATTTTTACAATTTATTTTACTAAAAAGGGTTTAAAATAATTAGAATGGGAACGGAGAAGGCCCCGTTCCCGCCCCTAGATATCTCTGGTTATGTATTGATTAAGAAATTTTTTATAAGAAAAATCATATATTAAAATTATGATATAAATTGGAAGGTGGTAGCTCGGCCAAGTTGCTCAATAAAAAGTTTTTTTTTTTTTTTTAAGAAAAAAAAAAACTAATATGTATTGCTTAGAAACCTATTTTCTATCAAAATTTTACCAACCATTTCATACCCAAAAAAAGATTATTTGTTTATTTTTTACATATCAATATGCAAGTTCCATTATAGATGAAAAATTAAAATAATGTCATATTTCTAAAATGACACAAATTAGTCTTTGAAAAATGGAGGAAAATGGGAACAAATTGTATAATAATAATAATTTTCATTCAAATGTAAAAGAAAGCTCATACAATAAATTAATATGTTCAATCAATTAAAATACTATATCTTAAAAAGAAAAAGATTCAAAGATCATTGAATATACCATATCATAATAGATATAAAATATTATTTAATTCATTTAAACATAATAAAATAATATTGCATTTTATATGATGGATGGCCACCATCTCCACCACACCCTCACACCAATAATCTTAAAAGTAATTTGCTCAAAACTTTATTAAGATTATTAAATGAGAAGTCACAAACTAAGGATTAAAAAAACCCACTTATAATCCAATTTGGATTATCCAATTAAAGCGGATTAAACCTTTGGTGGAGCACTTTGCAAAAAGCATATTATATAATTAATTTGTACCTAATTTCGATTGAATTAAATGTTTTTTTTAATCGTGTAAGAAATATATATTCCTCAAAAGTACGAGCGTTCAACGATTAAGTAACCACTATGGCTTAACCCTAGTTAAAAATGAACCATGTGACATAAATAATCAATAACACTAAAGTTGAAATAGATAAATATTTTATTTTTTAATTTATTTACGCCAAAAAGAAAATTCACTTTCTTGGAAAAATAGAAGGTGGATTTGTATTAAAGATTCCACTCATGCATTTATTTATTTATTTATTTATTTCTTATTTCATTATCCAATTTAGCCTTTTATATTCTTATTCCTCCATTTAGAAAAATAAATTAATTAAAGTTTATTCCGAATATATATATATATATATATATGAACGACAAATTGTTAACTAAAAAGGTTCACTTAACTCTGAGTTGCAAATAAAAAGCTCTGCAACTCTAAGAGTAAGTGCTTAAATTATTTCAATCGAATTGCCGCCGCAGTTCCGATCAAAATGCTGAAGTTGCCGCGGCGGAAACGCTCGCCGGCGGCAACGAATCAGGAGAACGCGAATGATGTAGCGACTATTGTGAATGACGAGACGGCGGCGGGGGCGAGAAAGGCGGTGGAAACGAAGGTGGTGCTCTGTGTTTCCGGCATGACTTGCTCTGCTTGCGCTGTTTCAGTAGAGAATTCCATCAAACATCTTCCAGGCATTCTCGATGCTGCTATCGATTTCTTGAACGATAGGGCTCAAATCCGCTATCTCCCCAATCTCATCGATGTAAGCCGATCTCTGTTTTACAGTTTTTGATCTTTGATTCTTACTCCATTAGAATACCTTTTTTCTAGGGTTTATCAACTTTGCTTTGAGAGATTACTGCATCCTTTTCGATTTTCGTCATTGATTTGAGGTTGAAACTAAGGCTAATTCTAGAAAAAAAGAAATTCAAAAATATAATTGTTGAATTGATTCAAGGTAATTTAGGAAATGATGATAAATGATGATAAGTTTATAATCTAGAAACACTGTCTCTACTAATACAAGCCATTTTTTAAAGTTCAAAATATTGATGGACAATATTATATCATTATAAATCAAATTTGATTTAAGCTCAGGATTAGGTATAATTTAATCTAAAAATTATTTAAAAAAATATGTAAAAAAATTTATTCACTAAAAATATATATCTCTATAAAATATTCTTTAATTTTACTTAAAAGTTCTCTTTGTACCATAATTTCTTTAAAATATTTTAATAAAGACGATTTAATGTGACATAAAACAACATTAAATTTGGATAACAAACTATTTTTTATTTAAAGATAGCTTTAAAATTTTACTAAAAAGATGAGATATTTTTTAATAATTTAACATTTTTTTTCCTTATAAATGGTTTTAGATTAACGTGAGTCATTTTGATATGGAATTTTTAGTTAGAATTAAGAAATGGTAAATTATATATATAAATTATGTATATTATGTTATTTTTCCACGTGTGCTTGGATTTTTTTTTTTTTTTTTTTTTTTTTTTTTTTTTTTTTGNTAAATTCATTTTAATATGTAAGTGAATTGTTTTTTTTAAATACAATTGCTCTTCGGAGAAAAATAGAAAATCAGAAGGAAAAAAGAAAAAATAATAACTTATGGAAAAGATAATGTTCTAACAAAATTGATTTTCAAAGTATCCTTAGAAAAAAAATTAATAATTAAAATTATGTATAGTATAGTTTATTTAGTAATTTTAGATGATCAAATGTGTGTGTTTTTTTTATTAAAAAAAAAAACTTAATAAATTAAAAATGTTTAGAAAGTTGGAAATTTGTTGTATGTATTTGTAACAGGAAGATTCAATAGTTAAAGCAATTGAAAATGCTGGATTTCAAGCTACAATATCGAAGGACAGCGCCGATCATCGATCGAGAGAAGTATGTCGAATCCGAGTAAATGGGATGGGCTGCAATTCTTGCTCTTCCATGGTAGAATCAGTTTTGGAAGAAATGTACGGCGTCCAAAAGACTCACATTGCTCTCTTCAATGGGGAAGCAGAAGTTCACTATGATCCAAAGGTCGTTAACTCCACTCAGTTCATTATAGCCATACAAGACATTGGCTTTGATGCCTTACTTATAACCATTGGCGAACACATTAGCAAGATTGAGCTCAAGATCGATGGCATGGATAACGGAAACTCATCGACAAAAGTTAAAGAATCGCTTGAATCGGTCGTTGGAATTGAAGATATCGATATCGACATGGGATTGACCAAAGTTACCATATCTTATAAGCCTGATATAACAGGACCAAGAACTTTCATTGAAGTGATCGAGTCGATCAAATCCGAGCATTTCAAGGCCACGATATATCCCGCAAATGTGGGACGAGAAAATCGTAAGGAGAAAGAAATTAAACAGCATTATAAGTACTTCTTATGGAGCTCAGCTCTTTCTGTTCCTGTTTTCTTAACATCCATGGTGTTTATGTATATACCTGGAATCAAGCAGATTTTGGATATCAAAGTAGTCAATATGATGAATGTTGGACATCTTATCAAGTGGAATTTGTCCACTCCTGTCCAGTTCATCATAGGTTCAAGATTCTACATTGGATCATACAAAGCATTGCGCCGTGGTTCTGCCAACATGGATGTATTGATCACTTTGGGAACAAATGCAGCTTATTTCTATTCTGTTTATATTGTTCTAAGAGCAGCTACTTCCCCTGCTTTCGATGGGACAGATTTCTTTGAGACTAGTTCAATGCTGATCACTTTCATTCTACTTGGTAAGTATTTGGAGATTTTAGCTAAAGGAAAGACCTCTGAGGCCATTGCTAAGCTTAAGCACTTGGCGCCGGAGACCGCAACGCTCTTGACTCTAGATGGCCATGGAAATGTGATCAGTGAAGTAGAAATCAGTAGTGAGCTGATTCAGAAGAATGATGTTATTAAGATTACGCCTGGTGCGAAAGTAGCTTCCGATGGCCTCGTCGTCTGGGGCGAAAGTCATGTCAATGAGAGTATGATCACCGGAGAAGCGAAACCGGTAGCGAAAAGGACAGGCGACAAGGTGATAGGAGGAACTATGAATGAGAATGGAGTGTTGCATATAAAGGCAACACATGTTGGATCAGAGAGTTCACTAGCGCAAATCGTTCGACTCGTTGAATCGTCTCAGTTGGCGAAAGCTCCTATTCAGAAACTTGCAGACCATATCTCCAAGTATTTTGTGCCTCTGGTTGGTGCTATCATTCCTATTTGTCTAGTGTTTTTTGTTTTGTGCTTGATTTTTGTTATCTCTAACAGTGTTTTCTGTGCACTTTTGCAGGTAATTTTGCTTTCTTTTCTCACTTGGATTGCCTGGTTTTTAGCTGGAAAGTTGCATTTGTATCCTAAGTCCTGGTTGCCTTCTTCAATGGACAGTTTTGAACTAGCTCTCCAATTTGGGATTTCTGTTATGGTCATAGCTTGCCCTTGTGCCCTTGGCCTCGCCACCCCGACCGCTGTGATGGTCGGGACCGGTGTCGGTGCATCTCAAGGTGTACTAATCAAAGGCGGCCAAGCTTTAGAATTTGCACATAAGGTACATACTTACACACATCGACATCAAGAACACACCCTTTCTTCAAATCTTCCCTATAATTCTTTTGGTCCAATGATGCCTTGCAGGCGAGCTGCATTGTGTTTGATAAGACAGGAACACTAACAATTGGCAAGCCAGTGGTTGTAAATGTAAAACTAATGGACACTATAGTACTTGAAGAACTGCTTGAACTCACTGCTGCTACTGAGGTTTGGTTTTGCAATCGAAAAAAGCTTCAAAATTTCAAAACTTTCGTAACTCAAATGGTTTTTTCCTTGATGTTTGTTGATCAGGTGAACAGTGAGCATCCGATAGCCAAGGCCATTGTTGAATATGCTAAGCAATTCAAGGAAGAACATAACCCCATTTGGCCAGAAGCTCAAGAGTTCATATCCATTCCTGGACATGGAGTGGAAGCCATTATAAGGAACAAGAAAGTTGTGGTTGGAAACAAGAGCTTGATGATGAACAATGGCATAGAAATTCTTGGGGAAACGGAGAGCTTCCTTGTCGACGCCGAAGGTATGGCGAAAACCGCGGTTTTGGTGGCTGTAGATCGAACGGTGTCGGGAGTTATCGTGGTGTCAGATCCATTGAAACCAGGAGCCAAAGAGGTGATCTCCATTCTCAAATCTTTGGAAGTAAAGAGCATAATGGTAACAGGTGACAATTGGGGGACTGCAAATTCCATTGCCAAAGAAGTTGGAATAGAAACGGTCATTGCAGAGGCCAAGCCTCAGCAGAAAGCAGAGGAAGTGAAGAATCTTCAGACGGCGGGGCACACGGTGGCAATGGTGGGAGACGGGATCAATGACTCGCCCGCCCTTGTAGCAGCCGATGTCGGGATGGCGATCGGAGCTGGCACGGACATTGCCATTGAGGCAGCAGACATTGTCCTTATGAAAAATGACTTGCAAGATGTTATAACTGCCATTCATCTTTCAAGGAGAACTTTTGCTAGAATTCGCCTCAATTACATTTGGGCTCTTGGTTATAATCTTCTTGCCATTCCGATCGCTGCAGGCGTCTTGTTCCCTTCAACACGGTTTCGGCTACCACCGTGGATCGCCGGAGCTGCCATGGCTGCTTCTTCTGTTAGTGTGGTATGCAGTTCTTTGATGTTGAAGAAGTACAAGAGACCAAAAAAGCTTGATGAAATTGATATTCAAATGAAAGGAATAATAGTTCAATGATGTGTACATTAGATTATAAAACGAATATTATCAAGATATTTATGAAATAAGAGTTTGAAATTCTCATTGAATTACAATTATTTCAAACAGCCACGTGGTAAGACTATACTGTCCCACGTGTCAAACGCGTCTCCTCGAAATTTGAACAGGCTTGTGGGCCCAGCTACCGCTATATATAATCAGGCCCATTTGTTCATCTACTCCCATCCTTCATGTTCGCTGCTTCAATACGCCATCTTCTCAGAAGAAATTTCTCCAGCGTTCGATCTGTATCTTCATCTTTGGTTTTCGATAACCGAATCTTGCCCGATTCGAAGCAAACCCTATTGCATAGTACGCAGTGTTCTTCCCTAACTCGTTTCGTTTCACCGATTAATTCAGGTTCTTCGCGTCTCGGCTTGTTTTCGATTCGGTTGGATCATACTATGGCTACCCCGTCCCAGACTTCAGTCCATGACTTCACCGTTAAGGTTGGATTTCTTGTGCCTTTTTCATGTTTCCATGAGTTTGTTTTGTTTGTAGATCGTGTCTGATTTTGAATCATGAAAATTTGGAATTTAGGGGAAATGGTTTTATTCTTTCTTGATTTTTTTAGAGAGTACTCTTAATCAAACTTTCGAATAATTTCTTCTTCTTTTGAGAGAATTGTGCATGTACGGTATCATTTAGTATGCAGCTTGTTATGAGAAAGTGTTCATTTCTGTTTATGATTCTCCATTGGATCTATAATTAAGTTGGGGGACTCCGTTTCTTTTTTATTTGCTTCCTGGGCATGTTATTAATTTGTTGGCTTGTTTTAAAACTCGTATGAACTGCTTGTGAATGGTGCCATATTTCACTTCAACGGTATCTGCCTCTGTTTACAGGATGCTAGAGGAAATGATGTTGACCTCAGCATTTACAAAGGAAAGGTCCTCTTGATTGTCAATGTTGCCTCCCAATGGTAATGTACACAGTTATTTCTAATTCCTCTGCCGCAAAAACATTAGAGATCTTACAATTTTGTTTTTAAAGTTTTTGAGCCGATCTTCCCTCTTTGATAATGAAATTTCGTTCAAGTATCTGAGTTGATGATATTGTGTCATGTCGGTTGCCTGCTATTGTTCATAACTTAAGCTATCTGTGTAGTCAAAATGGTAGAATTATGACTTCCGAGTGCATTTATAATCATGAGAATGAACAGTCCGTTATATTTTCGAAGAGAAAAATCTCTCTAACCTTGATTTATAGAATTATGTCCATGTTAGATTCCAATAATTGAACTATTATTTTATAGTTTAGGAAATGCATAATAGTCAGTTTTTGATTCACTGCAGTGGCTTGACTAATTCGAATTACACTGAACTGAGTCAACTATATGAAAAATATAAGGGCCAAGGTTTGTTCTAAACATCCTTCTATTCTTCTTCTCTTCAGCTTCGATTCATCCATCAAGTTCATATTTATTATTTACACTGGTTTCCTATTTACAGGACTTGAGATTCTTGCATTTCCCTGCAACCAATTTGGAAGCCAGGAGCCAGGAACCAACGAAGAGATTGTGCAGTTTGCTTGCACTCGTTTCAAGGCTGAGTACCCTATTTTTGACAAGGTTAGATTTATGCTGAAGGCTTGCTTATTTATTATACACTTTTGAGACTATAGAACTGCCAAGCTAAGCATTTCCAAGCTCAATTTCTTGTTCGTATAGGTGGACGTGAATGGAAACGATGCCGCTCCTCTGTACAAGTTCTTGAAGTCGAGCAAAGGCGGGCTCTTCGGAGATGCTGTTAAGTGGAACTTCTCCAAGTTCTTGGTGGACAAAGATGGGCACGTAGTTGATCGTTACGCCCCAACAACTTCCCCCCTCAGCATTGAGGTAAATCCAATAGTTCTTCGTAAATCGAACTTTATACACACACACATATATATCTGTCAATCGTAAATCTAATTAAATCTAAACTTGAGTGTAGCTTACCGGGTTAAAAGGGTTAAAAGGGGGAGGTAATAATTGCAATTAGTTATGTCAAAATTTGAACTGGGGTATGGCTGTGTTTTTGCAGAAGGATGTGAAGAAGCTGTTGGGAGTTGCTTAGAAAACATCTGAAGGCTGTGTTTCTTTGTGTTTTGATTAGAAACTTGAATAAAGCTGCTGTGTATTTGCTCTGATTTGTATGTGCTTTCTGAATCTTCCATGTACTTAGGAGACTGTAAGTTGAGAATTATGTAATAAGTTTCTTAAGCTTTAATGTAACTGTTCACACTTTGTCTGGGGACATTGATCCCAACCAAACGTAGCTGTTCTTATGTTGGGTTTTGCTCAAATGTAATTTCTTCGAAAAAGAAAATTGATTACATTAATATCACCACAGGATTTATCTAAAACTGCTTTATCCTGAATATTTTATTTATTTATATCGTTGTTTACAGGAAACCTCTCTTTGAAGGCTAAAATTTAAAAATATCTTTTGTTCTAAAATGAATTTTTATTTTATTTAAAAACATATTTTATTCTAACACATCGTTTGTTCTAATTTGTATTTTATTACATTTAATTACATGCTTTCTTGATTATTAGATATTATAATGTTAATCAGCTAAATAAATTGTATTTATTATTACATTTAATTAGATGCTTTCTTGTTCTAATTTGTATTTATTACATTTAATTATAGGAAGATCAAAATTTGTTTGAAATAATTTGTGACGAGCTAAAAAAATTGATAAAGTTGCATACATAATTGAGGCTAAATTGGTAATCTGATTTTTTTTTTTTATTTAATTTGGAGAACTTTGTGAGACATTTATTATAAAAGGCAAGCTTCATGCTTGCTATTAGTTTATATAAACTGCTAAATAATATATTATGGTCCGTTTTTCTAATTAATAACACTAAACTCATAATTAAAAGTTCAGTGATAAGAAATTCAATTTTAAAAATTAATACTTAAGAGATTAATTCACGAATGAGAAGCTAAAGTATCCATTTAGCCTATTTTATTTTGTTTTTTCTTTTTTAATTTTAAATTACCGTTGACTAGAAAAAAAAATAATAATCACCGACTAAATTAACGTTTTTTTAATCTTGATTCTAATTTAAATTCCAGCTTATAATCAGTTCACTCTTCCATAATCGTTAATTCTTTGCTTTCGATTGAAGCTCTGCTCTGTTGCTCGCTGAACTTCATCTTTGATCTTACCATGGCGACCCAATCATCAAACCACCCAGAATCCATTTACGACTTCACTGTGAAGGTTTATTCTCGTTCTTTAACTCCACGTTCATGTGTTTTCCGCCGTTTTCCCCTCACTTTCTGTGCTTATTGTTGCAATACTCGGAGTGAAGTTCACTCGTATTTCCATACGAATCGGTGGCTATTCAAATTAACGGTTGTCTAAACTTATCTGTTGCAAAAAGCAATGGTGTTTTGAGTTTCTTTGCGAGCTTATACTTACAAACGACGGGTGGGCATTAGGGACTTGTTTTACCCCAATTCTGATGTTTCATTAGATTAACGAAGAATTGAGGGATCGAGGCAAAATTTGGCAAAACGGAGGTCTCAATTTGTGGATCTTCGTTCTGTATGAATGAAAGGGGTCTTGTTACACTGAATGCATCTTTTTGAATCGGATGTTATATTGTTTGTGTTCTATTCATAGGAAACACTTTACTGCTTTTGATATTGGCATGAATTTCAGAAACATTTTTGTGGTCTTGTTTGCAGGATGCACAGGGAAATGATGTCAACCTTAGCATATACAAGGGTAAAGTTCTACTCATTGTCAATGTTGCTTCGAAATGGTACTCTCTATCTCTTTTACTCTCGATATCTGCATCTGTTTGAGCTTTAGTTTGAAACAATTATTTTGGTCTTACATTGGGTATTACAAAGAGAAATAGTTTAACATCAATGTGGGTTGGGTCCTATTATTTACCACTTCTCCCTGAGAGTGTTCTTGATTTTCTTTTTTGTCCCTCGCAACAGTGGGATGACAAATTCGAATTATGTGGAGTTGAACCAACTATACGAGAAATACAGGGAACAAGGTTTGCCCTTATCACCCTCTTCTTGAATTATCGCTTACTTAGTATGTTCTTGTTGCTTTTGTTTTTGTTTCTTCTATTGAATAATTCTCTCTGTTGAATCCTATTCCCTTTCTTATTACTGTTTAGATGAGAAGAAAACTGGTAAGTGTGGGTATAGAATGTCTATTATAACTCTCTTTCCATCCTAGCCCATTTCTAGCAAATATTTTCTTCTCAAAGTTTTAAAACGTGTTTGTTAGGGAAAGGTTTACACACCCTTATAAAGAGTGCTTTGTTCTCCTCCCCAACTGATGTGGGATCTCACAATCCATCCCCCTTTGGAGTCCAGCGTTCTTGCTTGCACTCGTTCCCTTATCTAATCGATGTAGGATCCATCCATCCCCAGGCCCAACATCCTTGTTGGCACACCGCCTCGTGTCCACCTCCCTTTGGGGCTCAGCCTCCTCGCTGGCACATCGCTTGGTGTCTGGCTCTGATACCATTTGTAACAGTCCAACCCACCGCTAACAGATATTGTCATCTTTGGGCTTTCCCTTTCGGGCTTCCCCTTAAGATTTTAAAAACGCGTCTACTAGGGAGAGGTTTCCACACCCTTATAAAGAGTGTTTCGTTCTCCTCCCCGACCGATGTGGGATCTCACAGCTACCAACAGGTTTCTACATTCTTACAAAGAATGATTCGTTCTACTCTCCAACCGATGTGAGATCTCACAGCTATCAACATAATACATTACTACCTTGTCTTTAGCATTGGAATAGCTGGCCTTATGTGGAGTATTTCCATTTCTAGCAAGAATGATGGCTTCTAGTACCGTAGCTTAGTTTTCTTTTTGGTTGAGGATATTGCAGGTTTGGAAATACTGGCATTTCCATGTAATCAGTTTGGCGACGAGGAACCGGGAAGCAACGATGAGATCAAAGATTTTGTTTGCAGTCGTTTCAAATCAGAATTTCCAATTTTTGACAAGGCAAGTAGAATATTACTGGGAAAACTTTATGTTACTATAGAAGTATGAATTCATCCTATTTTCTTTGTATTAGATTGAAGTAAATGGAAGCAATTCTGCTCCACTCTACAAGTTCTTGAAATTGGGCAAATGGGGGATATTTGGGGACGATATTCAGTGGAATTTTGCCAAGTTTCTGATCAACAAGGATGGCCAAGTAGTTGATCGTTATTACCCCACAACATCACCTCTCAGCATTGAGGTAAACCTGCAACTGACAACTTTCTTTACATCAGAAAGTCTTAGATTTTATCAGACAGGAGAATCGTTATAACTTTTGCCTCTTGATTCTGCTGCAGCATGATGTCAAGAAGCTGTTGGGTATCTCATGAGCTCTGAATCATACCACTTGCACGTCCGTATCATCAGAATGCTGCTCGATGGAGATGATCTGTGATATCTGTAATTGTCCCCGTGGATACTCATAACAGGTCTTGCGCTTGTTACTATATTGATGATTTTTTAGTTAAAAACTTTTAGTAATGGTTGGAATGTCTGCAATTCCTGGATTTATGATATGTATTATTGAAGATCATACATGATTGGCCTGTAGTCTATAGAATTTCAGATAAACATATTGAATGGATCAAAGTACAAATAGTTGAACAAATTCTAATTCCTATTCCATTCCAGTTTTGATTCTAACCAACACCACCATAATTCTTTTCATCTCAAGTAGAAGCCCTTGAAAAGGAAATTGAAATGAGAAACTCTGATATATAACTTAAAATTACATCTTAGAACACTACATAATATCCTATGGCTCCCTAAAATTTTCATTAGATGGAAAATTTCTGCTCAAAGACAAACATGCTTCTTCCTCCTGCTACAGCTGCCCTGAAATATTACCCTCCAAAAACCAGAAACTCTGTCCAATAAAATCAACATTGACTTGAGAAACTCGAAATGAAGCCTCTTGCTACATACCATGTTAGCATCGAATCTGTTAACCGCTGCGAAAGGAAGTCTTTGACACAATGAAAGGTAGTCCTCACAAGGTTTGGTTCATTTACAACAACACATATGTACAAAATGAACATGTGTCTGTTGCAATATTTCATCATCCTCGTGTCAAATCGATTCCAGTATGAGGGTTTCTCACATCGACTGAACGGGAACCAGGCCAAACACCAATTGCAGAAGGATTGTATGTTTGAGCAGATGGGGCACTCGACGGCGAAACCAAATTATCATGATGATCATTTTCGGAACCGTCATTGCTTCTCAGACCAGCGACCTGCTTATTCTTGATCTTTGCACCATAAACAAAGCTACAAGCAACTACCTGCAAGAGAATAAGTTTGATAATTAAATAACTTGAGGCTTCACCATGATATGGATTTTGCAGATGCAAATTATTATCGAGCCAAAATTATAGCAACATGTAATCTAGTTCACTGGCAAGGCCATGTTGCCTTGATAATTCAATGGGATGTACCTGAACAGGGCCAGCCGCTGTAAGAACGGCAACTCCACCACCAATGACATGACCATCAGGACTAGAGAGGGAAACACTAATACCGCCCGTCCTATTTCGAGGACCACCATCTTCAGCCACCAAGTAAGAACCAGACAAACACAATATCTGGAAATGACCCTGCAAACCCAAACATGTTTCATAACAAGGAAAATAACATTGCTGCATCATCTTAATTATTGTTAGCTAATGACATTGAGAGGAACATCACCGTTAGCCAACAAAATGGCAGTTATTGTTTACATTGAAATAATACATAATCACTCCCACTCTGGCACCAAGAAGTAATCACTCCACATAACGAAACAAAACGACATGGATGACCAACTCAATGAATCCACCACTGTGCCAGAACCTGCTAAAACTAAATTGAGTATGAATTCACCACATTCCCTTATTTTTGTTCACTATTCGACCACAGTCATAGTCCAACGTGATTGTACTTGTTAGAAAATGGCAAATTAATGGAACCACCGAGAGCAAAATTCAGATCCTATGCGTATGGTCAAGCAGAAATTGCAATTACTCTACATTATTCTATGGGAGTTTTTTGGTCCTACTGTAGTTGATGACAGTATTCCTATTGATGATAGAAAAGAATTTCAAAGTTGGAAACAAAATGAGACAAAAAGGCAGTCCAAAGTCATCTTTTTGTAAGAAACAACAATTCATTAATAGGGACGACACATCGCAGAAAAGAATTATGCAGACCTACGAAAAAACTGCAAGATTCATATATTGTTGAATAGAGGCATCAAAGTGATGTGATTTATCGTGAAGAGAATAAGTAAAATCAAATAAAATAAGTCTTAAACCTCATATGTGACGCTCACGCCAGTAGATGCAGGCTGACGTAGTGTAATAGAAGAAACGGTACCATTGCCCGACATGATGCAAACAGCCCTTGGCCTCTGCTGTGCAAACGACAATACTTTATCTACAATATCCTGGAAACAAAGATACTAATTCAAATGCTTAATCTCCTTCCTTTTTTCTTGGAATGGGGAGTGGGAGAGAATGGAAATTTAACATGCTGTGTTCCCCGCCTGTAAATATTGCAACCTAAAGAAACGAAGGTAATGAAAATAAGGTTTTCCTTTTACATGGCAGAATAACTATTTTCAGCTACTTTCATGGCTGCATATTTCAAGGAACTCAAATTAATATCTAATAAAGAAACACTTGAAGCTACGCCATTACGGATCAGATCTAATTCCACAGGATCATATTTACAAAAGAACTGTTCTGAAAAGGGCTATAACTGAACACATAATGCACTTGAAAATAGTTGTTTTTAGTATTAAAAGGTTATAGCATACTTCTCCAGCTCCAACGTGAATGACATGTGGAGCAAAAGCTAGTCCAGCTGAATTGTTCATCCACTCACCTGAGAGAAAACGAGTAGGAGTGAATAATCATGGCCATAGCCTTCTCTGACATGTTTAAGAGACAATATAAACCTTTTGGCAAACTAAAAATGAACAGTACATGATGACTTGCATTAAACAATGGCCAAGCTGGACAGGTAGAATGCTTAACTAGTTGAACAAGCATGCACATTGAAACTAAATCAGAAAACTCAGTAAAATCTACCAAGGAGAGCTAATTGTTGTTTCCTTCCAGAACCAGGTGGCCGCCCTCTTCGTTGTCTCGGGGTTGAGGAATTCGACCCTGGAGTGAGCTTAGAACCAGCAGACATGGGAGACAGACCCAATGAGACCGGCCCATCCGGAGCATATTTCCTTGGCCTCCCCCTCTTTTT
>NW_019646729.1:21389-24303 GCF_002806865.2 Cucurbita pepo subsp. pepo
ATAATCATTGCATCTGTGGTCAAATTTGGTTATCGGGATGGGTTGTGAGTGTTCGAAGTTCGCAGATTGTTGTTTTGGTTCAGAGGAAACCAAACCAGTTGCTAGTGTTCCAGAAGATGGTAATAAGTTTGTGCATTTTAGAGGTTCCTGAGAATTCTAATGCTCATGTTTTCATGTTGTTCATATGTTCAGAAAGTGTTGTGAAGAGCGAGTTGGATGTGCCCACATTTCGTGAGTTCACCATTGATCAATTGAGGACGGCTACGTCTGGATTTGCTGTTGAAAATATAGTATCTGAACATGGGGAAAAGGCTCCGAATGTGGTTTACAAGGGGAAACTCGATAACCAGAGACGAATCGCCGTCAAAAGATTTAATAGATCAGCCTGGCCAGATGCTAGACAGTTTTTGGTTAGTACGGTCTCCATTTTGCATTTCTATGTTGCCATATTCTCGTGCATTCAAATGCATTTACACATATTCATTTCGAGGTCCATGGAGGACTCGATTAGGTTGCCCTTTCCAGTTTGGTAGGGATGACCACTTCTGGTAGATAGTGAACACATTCTTGAAAGAATGTGAGCTACAAGATATCAACCTACTTGATAACAAGATATTACACAAATTTCCTCCAATGTCCAGTAATTGAAATGAACTACATACGTTAGGGGCATTTCAATTTACAATCTTGGGCTTATTATATTCTGTTATGAAGGTCTAGGGACCTAACTTTTAATCTGTCTTATCTAGCTTGCTCTTTGTTTGACTCTCAAATGAACAAACAGAATCTTGTGTTGGTATATTGCATCTCGAGTATTTCGATACAAATCTTGATGAAATTTCCATCAGCCCATGATCTATATGTCTGCAATATATACTTTTTTAGGAGGAAGCAAGAGCTGTCGGTCAGCTTCGAAACCATAGATTGGCAAATTTACTTGGCTGTTGCTTCGAGGGCGAGGAGCGGTTGCTTGTTGCAGAATTTATGCCCAATGAAACATTAGCAAAGCACTTATTTCATTGTAAGTTCATTGAAGTTATTATTCTTTTGATGCACTTGAACTTCATATCAGCTACATTATATCTATTTTCACATTCAAGCCATGATTGTTTTCTATACATTATGAATATTTTTTGCTTCATGGAAGATGCAATCTAAGTGCTTGGCATTTTTCTTCTGAGGTGGTAGGTATTAATTGTTTATTTGTTCAACCCCTGTGACCTTCTTGTATGCCTATCCTTCCCGTTTTGACACAACATTTTGACCTAATTTAGTTTTTACTATCATATATCATTGATGGATACTAATAAACCAATAGACGAGTATCATCGATTTACGTCGGTTGGTCTATTAGTGATAGACACCTTCTCTAATAGATATTCATTAGCGGTATAAATCTATCAGTGATATATGTGAGAGTAAAAAGGAAATTACGTAAAAATGTCTATATATGTGCGCAGAAAATATAATTTTTTTTTTTTTCATATTTGAAAACTCATAATCATGATGCCGTCTTAGCAAATATGGGAATGTGAATTTGCACCCATTAAAGTTTCTCTCAAATTGATTAACTATACGTTGACATAATTTTGTAAGCTAACTTATGTGTGGATGAGTGTTTTAGTCCTTTGGCATGCTTTATTGCGTTAGTATATTCATTCATTTCTTTTATATGGTTACCTGCCGCACATGTTTCCTAAATTTTGTACGTGCGCTATTCAGGGGAAAATCAGCCTATGAAGTGGTCGATGCGGTTAAGGGTGGCACTACATCTTGCACAGGCTCTTGAATATTGCACCAGCAAAGGGCGAGCACTTTATCACGATCTAAATGCTTACAGAATTGTTTTTGATGATGTATGTATCATTTTATCTTTTCTTCCATATCTTATACCCTCATGTTAGGATTTGACTAAGTTATTCACACTAAACATATCTTCTTTTAGGAAGGGAACCCTCGACTTTCATGTTTCGGTCTGATGAAAAATAGTAGAGATGGGAGAAGTTACAGCACAAATTTGGCATTTACTCCCCCTGAATATTTAAGGACAGGTATATGCTCTCTATCTGGATGAAAATTTTATTATACCACGTGAAATTATGCTCATATATTGGGTTCAAACTTCAAGCGTCATGGTGACTACTTAGAATATTACATCGCATGTAAGGTGGGAGATTGAAACACACGACATCTTAGTGGGAGTAGAAATACCTTAACAATTGAGTTACGCTCATGTTTGCCATACGCGCTTATTTAGTACTCTTACCTTTCTATGTACTTATGGTTTTCTCTGCAGGTGGAATAACACCAGAAAGTGTCATATACAGCTTTGGAACTCTTTTGCTTGATCTTCTAAGTGGAAAACATATTCCTCCAAGCCATGTAAGTGTCTTATGTTTTGAAAAGCTGTTTCTATATCGTTTTGGCATGAGTTCTTTTAAGATCTGGCAATGTTTGGTATGGATAGAAAACAACAAATTACTTCTTGGAAATCTCTATTGTTACCTCTGTATGTTGTCGTTCATAAATTCGGTACCAAGTTTTTTACTTTACTAATATTTGTTTGGACATCTCTCAGGCTCTAGACCTCATACGGGACAGGAATCTTCAGATGCTTACTGATTCTTGTCTGGAAGGACAATTCTCAAATGATGAGGGTACTGAATTAGTGCGGCTTGCTTCACGCTGTTTACAATATGAACCTAGAGAGCGTCCCAATACAAAATCATTAGTTGCGGCATTGATTCCTCTTCAGAAAGATGTCGAGGTAACTTACCCCCCACCCGCTTAGTGCTTGCATTTATCATTTCGAGTATCTCCCTTATCAATCTCTTATGGTAACTTGTACGACGCATAAGTTCATATTTACTGTATGAGCTGCTAGATTTTAGACAAGAAGCATGCTAGCATAAGA
>NW_019646730.1:0-360 GCF_002806865.2 Cucurbita pepo subsp. pepo
TTTCTACATAGGTCATCTGTGGTCACAATCCTTTTAAGGAACATGCTCCCAAATAATCGGTGAACAATAGCCTTTATAGAAGTTTCAGAGAGCAAAAAGAGGCAGAATAGAGAATAGGAGTGAGTCGTGCAAGGAAGAAGGAACTAGTAGGTTTAATTTGGGTTCGTTTGAACTAAAAAACGAACAAAAAATTTTCAAACGAACCCAAATTTAAAACTCATTAGCCCAAAGTCCATATGTGGTTAAAAAAAAAAAAATCTTCTGTGGCTCAACCCTTATTTGCAGGCCGCATCCAACCATTTCCTTTTCAACCTACACGTATGCTCCAGGCCAAACTCACGTAACTAGTCAGAAGATGCG
>NW_019646730.1:7579-8349 GCF_002806865.2 Cucurbita pepo subsp. pepo
GTAGAGATATCCCTTACAAATCAAGACTTTGTATTATTTTGAAGACACTCATCAAGACACTCATCAAGACACGTAATTGAGAGAACCTAAATTTTTTTTAAAGTTTGCTTTTCTAGGATACGTCATCACCAAAGTTTGAGACAAAGACCATTGGATGGGTTTTAATAAGGCTCAAATAAATTTAAAATCCAAGAAAACGTATATGAGTTTGATATTATTTGATTTTAGGTATGGACACAACTAGCTGATTTCTTTTGATTACATTAATGAATGTATGTAGATGTTTAAAGTGTTGATCTTAATGGATTTAGAAAATATCAACACATCATCGATATAAACTTTCGATTTTTTTTTAAAGGATTTAAAATATCATTCATAATCTTCTGAAATTCGGATTGAGCGTTATTTAGCCTAAGTGGCATGACGTACCTCTCATATTTTCTAAATTGGACATTAAATGCTATTTTATATTTGTCCTTTTAGGAAATTAAAATTTTCCGAAATCCCAATTTCATGTCGAATTTTATAAAAACATTTGACTCTAAATTCTTTTTATCAAATCATTTTTGTTTTTGATTGGATATCTTATTTATTCTAAAACCTTATTCAAAGGTTTGTAGTTTATTACCAGTATTAGAATTTCTGGTTTCTTTTCACAATGTTGCTAACCTAAAATGCCAGACATGACTACATGCTCTTTGAAGACCTTATCAGCTTCCTCGGCAAAATATCATCTAAAATGTCACAGTATTTAGTGTTCGATGCTTTTT
>NW_019646730.1:23433-24290 GCF_002806865.2 Cucurbita pepo subsp. pepo
GGTTTAAGCTCCTCCTATAAAGTCTGAAGTAGGAGCAACAATACGGAATAAGAATCGAGAAAGGTCGATCCCCCAATCAAAGGCAGTAAGCGTTGAGATTGTGGGTCTCCTACTCTCAGATTTCTTCCAAATTCAAGAGCAATCCTCCACCATTTCTCTTCAAACTTATAAATAACGAAGAATCTGGAGCTCTCAATGTAGGTTTAAGCTCCTCCTATAAAGTCTGAAGTAGGAGCAACAATACGGAATAAGAATCGAGAAAGGTCGATCCCCCAATCAAAGGCAATAAGCGTTTAGATTGTGGGTCTCCTACTCTCAGATTTCTTCCAAATTCGAGAGCAATCCTCCACCATTTCTCTTCAAACTTATAAATAACGAAGAATCTGGAGCTCTCAATGTCGGTTTAAGCTCCTCCTATAAAGTCTGAAGTAGGAGCAACAATACGGAATAAGAATCGAGAAAGGTCGATCCCCCAATCGAAGGCAATAAGCGTTTAGATTATGGGTCTCCTACTCTCAGATTTCTTCCAAATTTGAGAGCAATCCTCCACCATTTCTCTTCAAAGTTATTCCTAACATTTCTCAACAAGATTACCCACAAGTTCTATAAAGAAATATAGTGCTAAAAGAGCTTNAAGGTCGATCCCCCAATCGAGGGCAATAAGCGTTTAGATTATGGGTCTCCTACTCTCAAATTTCTTCCAAATTTGAGAGCAATCCTCCACCATTTCTCTTGAAAGTTATTCCTAACATTTCTCAACAAGATTACCCACAAGTTCTATGAAAGAATATAGTGCTAAAAGAGCCTAGAAATCATTCCCCCAATTCAATGAACCATTGAAGAACTTCAAGAAAAAC
>NW_019646731.1:0-2143 GCF_002806865.2 Cucurbita pepo subsp. pepo
TTTTTCTTTATTTCGATTCTGTTAGCCTTGTCTCTGTATTTTCTTTTATCTTTCATTTGATTATGTAAACAGATATATTATTGATTTTTAATTTAATTGAGTCCATTTTTTCTCAATTTTTTCTGTTTCATGGGAAAATATTTTTTTCTTCCCTTTCATAGAGAACGGATGGATGAGAGGTGAGGGGAGAGAAGTGAGGAAGGTTTTTTTAAAACTAATCTTCTTATTTTTTTTTATAATTATTTTTATTTGTTTACTTTTGTGGGCTATTATTGACCCAACCCATTACTCTATTTTCGAATTGGATTATCTAGTAGCTAATTTATTTTTTATTTTAATTTTCTGAATTTTTTTTATGTACCATTCTTAATTATTAAGATAAAAATGTATTAAGAGTTCACAAACAAAATTGTAATATTTTAACATAGTTCAATATTGTCACAGAAGTCAGACATCAATTTAAAAAGTAAGGAAATACAAAAAATAGATAGTAAAATTAAAAAATATTAAAAATAGTTCGTTAAAGAAATTATGGGTTAGAAAAATAAAAACTATTATACATTACCTCGATGAACCGAGAGGGGTTCTAAATTATCTAAATAAATAAATAAATTGTTATAGAAGTTGCACCAAAGATAATAAATAAATTAGAACAAAATAGAGTCTATAAAATCAATTCTTTACCAATTCTAAAGAATCATCCTACCTGTATTAAATGTTGATTAAAAAGTTACAGGAGACCATCATTATTTTCATACTAAATGTTAATTCAAAAGCCACGTAAAAACTAGAACGGTCAAAACATTTCGAACAACTTTTGATACAACTCAATATTTAAAATCGTTTACTTTCCACCGACTCGTATGCACCTGTAATAAAATTGCTTTTATACATATAAGCCAAAGATTAAGACGACCGAAAACCTAAAATATAATTATCGAAAGAGCATGAATTACATTTTACCTAATCTCAAAAGTCCAAAAATATAGGCATTATCTTCATAAATATAATCACTAATGGAGCTATCACCCAAATACATTTTTTTGTCTCCCTTATGAAAAAAAGAAAAAAAAAACAAAAATTATTTAGTTGGTACCTTTTTGAAAAAAGAAATATAGTTTATGGTTGAGATCTCACTTTCAAAAAACACATAAAAACAAAACAAACAACGACCTTAACTTCCTTATTTCACATAATTAATTTTTCAACTAAATAAAAATATTATAAACTACGCTTTAAAATTTAAATGAAAAAAAAAATATATATGATGAGATCACGACGAATCCATCTAGTTAATTGAAGCACTGGATTAGAGAGCGTTTGTGAAACGAATCATAATTTCTATCCTTTCTTAGTTCAATGACGAGCAGAGATTGAATTATTCATATTAAAATATATTTTATTTAATTATGCTAAAAATATTGTATGAAAATGAAATCTGGTAGTTCTCCGATTTGATGAATGAAAGTGAAAGTGATTGGCACGTGAATTTGATTGTTTGTATAATTTTTATTTAACCTTATCAAGAAATTTGATTACTATGTGTCCCTTAACATGACGCTAATAACCATGTGGGTCGTAGAAATTGCAATTTCTATATTATTTATATTAAGAAGGCCATGGGGATGGTTATGCCGCCAAGAAAGATACAAAACTCCATTATATATCCCTTTAATATATATATATATATATAACAACAATAATTTATAATTCAATTAAAATTAAGAGGTCAGAGAGTTGAATCTCCTATTGGGTTGTTATTTTTTTTGGGTAAATTATAAAAAAATATTTATTACCTCTTATTTAAAAGGTAATTGTATGGTTTGAAACTTGCAATATTAACTTAGTTACCTTTTAAAGAAAAAATTATTAGAATATTGAACGAAAAGTTAGTGTGTCTTAATATCATTCTTTCGTACCCATCAAGTCATTGCCACGTAAAATTTTAATAAGTACCTATGGTAAAATGTTGAACAAAAAAACAAGACAGTGACGTGGAAGAATTTGATAATTTTTTTTTTTTTTTTTTTTTTTTACTTAATTTACATGCTTACCCACAAACTTACTCTATTTTCATTTCCCCCCCGTTATTTATCCATAATTCTCTTAAAGTACCGACAAAACTATTTAATAGTCCCCCGAC
>NW_019646731.1:5551-6622 GCF_002806865.2 Cucurbita pepo subsp. pepo
TTGTTTTTGCTTCAATCCCAAATCCCTTAATCTCTCCAACTATGACTCCTACGATTCTAATTCCGGCTGGTCTCCGGCCGTCGCCACCTGGTACGGCAGCCCAGTCGGCGCCGGGAGCGACGGTACTTCTCCACCCTCCACTCCAATTCCATTGAATATTGTTTTTACATTTCTTTATAATATGACTGTTTTTTAGGAGGTGCGTGTGGGTATGGAAGCGCGGTGGGGGAACCACCATTCTCGTCGTTGATTGCCGCGGGAGGCCCTTCCTTGTTCAAATCCGGCAAGGGCTGTGGTGCTTGTTATCAAGTGAAGTGCTTGGGAAAGGGCGCCTGCTCCCGGAATCCGGTGACGGTGGTTATAACTGACAGTTGTCCTGGCGGTTCCTGTGCTTCCGACGCTGTCCATTTCGACCTCAGCGGCACTGCTTTTGGTGCTATGGCTGCTTCTCGTCGTGCCGATGAGCTCCGCAATCTTGGCGTACTGCAGATTCAATATAAAAGGTATGCATTAACTCTGGTTAATCATGATTTAACTCGAGTTAACCACGGGTTTAATTTAAATAATAATAATAATAATAATAAAGAAACATATATAGTATATACATTCTAATATTCAACCAAAATATTTCTCCCACCACTTAAATTTATGATTTATTAAAACACGACCAATAATTTGTTGGGATTTTGAAACAAATCGTGTTAGAAATCACGACTCTCCACAGTTATATGATATTGTCCACTTTGAGCATAAGCTATCATGACTTGACTATGAGCTTCCCATAAGACCTCATATCAATGGAGATATATTCCTTACCTTTAAATTATTCTTGTTGAACACAACTCTCAGTGGGAAACACTCATACTTGAGTATAAGCTATCAGAGGCCTCATAACAATGGAGATATATTCCTTAGTTGTAAATTATTCCTTGGGATGGTTGAACACAACTCTTTGTAGGAAACACGAATTTATGATTTATTAAAACACGACCAATAATTTGTTGGGATTTTGAAACAAATCGTGTTAGAAATCACGATTCTCTACAATAATATGATATTGTCAAAGCATAA
>NW_019646731.1:7736-20129 GCF_002806865.2 Cucurbita pepo subsp. pepo
GGAATGCAAATATGGTGGAACGTCAATCCAGTTCGTGGTGGACGCAGGGTCGAACCCAAACTATTTTGCAGCTTTGATCGAATACGAAAATGGAGATGGAGTTCTTGGTTCAGTGGAGTTGAAACAAGCGCAGGGGTCGGGTTCATGGATTCCCATGAAGCAGTCATGGGGTGCAGTTTGGAAGCTGGACTATGGCTCCGCCCTTAAGGCTCCCTTCTCTTTCAGGCTCACTGCCCAGGAATCCAGGAAAGCCGTGGTGGCTAACAACGTGATTCCGGCAGGGTGGGAGCCGGGGAAGACTTATAGATCAGTGGTCAACTTCAAGGCTTAGTCAACGGAGTTTAATAGTAATGATAATTAGTATGAGTAAGAGAGGTTAATTAAGAGAAGTAAAATGTGCAATGAACCGAAAGTCAACTTTCTGGGTTAGTGAGGTTGCATGGTTGTATGGAAATAAAACCGAGTTTGTTTCGAAACTTTATATTTATATAATATATTCCCATTTGCGTTATTGACCTTATAATACACTTTTCGGTTATAATACTAACACCAACGGTCATCCAAATTTTAAATAATTATAATTGATATTTACTAAAATTGCATGTCTCTATTATAGTAATGTTTTTAATGTTTTTTTTTTTTTTTACTTCCCACAATTACACACTCCAATAAACAACCAATCCTCTCTTCAAATTTAACTACAGATGTAGGGGATTTCTTTTCTTTTATCCAATTTTGTTGCAATTGTTTAGTATTGATTTAGAAATTAAATGTCAATAATATAGGAGTTCCAGTAAATCACGTTAGATTAGCTGTCAAAGAATCGATTAAAAATTGACCCAGAATATCTCGAGTTAAACTGGTTATAAAAAAAAAAGGAAATATAGAGAGAAAAAAAAAATCATTATTATTTTATGCCCTAAATCCTCGTAATTAATTATTTCATTTTTTAACAATAATTTTTATTATTTTATTTGTAATTTAAGTGTTAGGCATGATATGAATATCTAAGATTAATAATGTAATCTTGAACAGTATGTGGTTGCCATGTAAGAGTATCGTGTTCAAGTAATAACTTAAAAAGTCTATAGTACATGAATAAGGTTGGATGTCTTATCCTGGTAAGACTATTGATATGACCCACTTTGTAATTGTTACAAATGATTGGATTCAAATCGTTTGTGTGGAGACATGTAAGTGGGTATCTTATACAATGAGTTTGTATAAGACTGGACCAAAAAAATATTTAATCTGTTTATAAATCCGTTAATTAAAAAGATAAATATTTCACATGATGATCATATGCGATTCGATCTTAATCTTGAGTAAGTTATGACTGCTGCCTGTGATGAGTTGTCCTTTAATTTACATGGGTGAGAATGGCTCTTTTAGCCGATTCAATATGTCTACCATTTTAGGGTCTTGACTAAATAGAGAATTGAGAACATAATATCATGAGATAGAATTCACTTCTTTCCATATAACGAAAGTAGATGAGTTGTTCTCTTTAAGTACTGATTTTGGGACTTGAACAATGGGCCCCACCTTCTCATTGGCTCGAGAGGACTTGGTTTATGATTAGATCATAAACAAATTGTTCATTAGAGAATCCGTAGTACTTAAGGTGAAAGATGTAATTAGAGGAGTAAAATAGACTTTTGACCCAGCTGTAATTATGAACAACTCGTGAAGGATCGACTTGCTTGTAATGGTTATATCAATCGACCTAACTTGTCCTGCAGTGCATAAGAGTGAACTCTAGGTCTATAGTGGAGTGACCTATAGTTAATAAATGAAAATGGTTTAATTAAAGAGTTTAATTAATTAATTTTGTATTATTGGAATTGTTCCAAAACCAAAAGGAAAATATGTTTATTTGGAATCGTTCCAAAACAAAAAGGAAAATATGTATATTTGGAATCGTTCTAAAAGGAAAAAGATCTACGACTTTCAAAAGGGAAAAGATCTATGTTTTGAAATTTACAAAAGGAAAAAGATTTCCGTTTTGAATTGTTTCAAAAGGAAAAAGGGAAAAATCTTAATATCGGATTATGAATTACTGAGATAATTCTAATTTTTGTGACAAGAGTGAAAGATTTCAAACCCTAATTTTATTACATTTGTAATATTCAAATTTGAAGATCTCACGATTTAATTTTAATTTGAAAGTGTTCCGAAAAAGAATTATATTACATTTTGGAGGTGGAATTGTAAATATTTGAAATTTAATTTTATAAAATTTAGAAATGTTCCATTACATTTGGAAAGGTTACCGAGTAAATATCTTAAAATTAAATTTGGAATAGTTCCAAAAGAAAAAGATCTTTTGTACTTTAATTTATTTACGGTGTTTAGGATTTTAAACTAAATGTCATATCTTATACATTCAATCAATTAATTTAAAACACACATCATAAATTAAAAAAACAAGATGATTTCCTAATTAGCATGTATTTTCCCGGTATGATTGAGTATAATTGTTATACTTGTAAATAAATTGGAAAATTAAATCAGGACATGTATTTTTTAAATTGAATTCAAGATATTTATCTAATAGATCAGGGTACGTTCTAATATGATTAAAATTTTGAGTAATCTATTAAATTTGATTTTAAAGGGTATAAAATGATATAATTTTAAAATTGTTCAATAAGTGAATTAATTTTTAATAGGATTAAAATCCGTTTAATTCACGTCTATTAAGTTTCAGATACTTGGCAAATACACCTTTATTCTTAGGTTCCCATGCCTTTTTAGAGGAAATACATATAGCTGTATAAAAACGGAAATACAGTACACGACTCAGCTAGCTCCACTAATAACAAGAAAATAGCTAACAGAAATTGACCTGTTATAAACCGAAGGTCTTTATTGAAATAATCTAAAATTGACTCAACAGTTCCTCTCTTGAACTGAACTCATCAAGAGTTTAGTTTATAGCACTCATCCCAAATGCTTCTCTGATCCTTTGAAATGATACCATCTTAGGCTTTGTCATTATGTCGGTGAGCTGCTCCTCAATGCTGAAAATAGACCAATTTAACTGCACCTCCCTTTGTCAATTCTCTGAGAAAATGGTACTGAACCCTTATGTGCTTTGACTTTTTGTGCATGACTGCATTTTTTGACAACTTGATAGTGGACGTGTTGTCACAAAACAGAACCATCTCTTCATCTTGTTCATGCCCGATTTCTTTCAATATCCTTTTCATCCAAATGGCTTGATAGACACATGTAACTGCTGCTACATACTCTACTTCAGTAGTTGACAAAGTGACGATTGGTTGCTTCCTTGAGGGCCATGCCACGGCTCCTCCACTCATTAAGAAAACATAGCCTGAAGTGCTCCTACTGTCACCCACATCTCCCATATAGTTACTGTCGGTGTAGCCTGAGAGTTCACTCTTCCCTTCACGTTGGTACCATATCCCAAATTCTAGAGTTCCCTTCGAGTATCTCATGATTCTTTTTGTAGTAGCAAAGTGCAACTCAGTAGAATTTGCCATAAAACGATTAATAAGACTTACCACAAACATCAAGTCAGGTCGTGTCGCTGTGAGATACATTAAGCTGCCCACCATTTGCTTATATAGCGTTAAATCGACCTTCACACCTGCTTCATCTCAACCAACCTACTGTCCAAGGACTATCGAATTGCAAATAGAGTTGTAATTTTGCATCCCAAACCTCTCGATCAACTCAGCAGCATATTTTCTTTGACATATAAAGATGCCATCAGCCTTCAGCATCACTTCAATGCCAAGAAAATATCTCATCTTCCCCAAATCAATCATATCGAATTCATCCATCATGGAGCGCTTAAACTCATTCAACAACTCCTCATCATTACTGGTGAACAATAGATCATCAACATAAATGCTCACAATTAGAATTTTACCTCCCATTTGTTTGATGAATAATGTTTGTTCACTAGAGCGGCTTACAAAACCTTCCTTGACGATATAAGCCTCAATGCGACTGAACCAATCTCTAGGCGCTTGTTTTAGTCCGTAAAGAGCCTTATGCAACTTATAAATCATGTTCTTCTTCCCTGCTACTTCATAACCTTGTGGTTGTTCAACAAATACATCTTCCTTTAGCTCACCATGTAGAAAAGCAGATTTGACATCGAACTGATAGATTCCCCATCCTTTTTGTGCTGCTACAACAATGATCATCCTCAATGTATCCATTCGAGCCACTGGTGCGAATACATCTGTGCTATCTACTCCGTACTCTCGAGCATACCCTTTTACAACCAGCCGAGCTTTGAACTTGTCTACCTCTCCAAGTTCATTTAATTTGGTCTTGTAAATCCACTTAACCCCAATAGCCTTGACTCCAACGGGAAGTGCAGTCAGCGACCACGTGTGGTTCGGTTTGATGGACTGTATCTTAGCATCCATCGCTTGTTTCCATTTCTGATGTCCTTTGACTTCTTGAAAACTGGTCGAATCTGATATGGCCATGAAAGCTAGAGTTTCAATCTCAACTCTAGCCATGTTTGCTTCTTCCTCTGTATCTGATAGCCCTTCTTCTGTGATATAATCTGCAGACCAGATTGGTAGTTTTCTCACCCTGCCCGTTATTGCTGTTGTTTCTCCAGTTGGTGGATCGTTTGTTGAAGGAACGTCATCAGTGTATTCTTCTGCTTCTTCTGCTTCTTCTACATTCTCAACATTTTCATAATCATTTCCCACTCAAGTTCAATGTTTTCTTCACCAGAATAACCAACATCTTCCCAATTCCACTCCTTATCTTCCTCAAATACCACATCTCGGCTGATGTGAACCTTTTTCTCTACTGGATCGAACATCTTAAAGGCCTTGGAATCACTGCTGAAACCTAACAGAACACACTTCATGCTTTTATCATCGAGCTTGCTTCTTTTAACATCAGGGATATGAACATATCCGATACATCCAAAAATCCTAAAGTGTTCGACTGATGGCTTTCTTTCACTTCATGCCTCTTCCGGAGTCATATCTTTTACAATGAGTGTAGGAGATTTGTTAAGAATGTGATTCACCCATTGCACAACATCTGGCCAGAAAGCTTTTGGTACCTCCTTCTCCAATAACGCTGCTTTCACCATGTTCATGATTGTATGGTTTTTGTGTTCAGCAACGCCATTTTGCTGAGGCGTGAAGGCGGTGCTCAGCTATCTTTTGATTCCATACGCTTTGCAGACTTCCTTGAACGCAATTGAGTTGTATTCTCCTCCTCTATCTGTTCTTGAACATTTGATGAACAATCCAGTTTGCTTCTCTACAAACGCTTTGAATGCCTTGAACTGATGAAATGCTTTTGATTTTTCTAGCACAAAATATATCCATGTTTTTCTCGAGAAATCATCAATAAAGCTTATAAAGTACCTTATTTGACTGTTTGATGGTGGATTGATCGAACCACAGAGATCAGAGTGGATAAGCTGCAATCTTTCAGTGGCTCTCTACTTGCTCTGCTTCAGAAATGGAACACAGTGGTGTTTCCCTTTGACACACGCCTCACAGGTGGTTTTCACATCTTCAATTTCAGGTAAACCCACAACCATCTCTTTACTGCATAATGTGTGAAGTCCCTTGTAGCTAAGATGCCCATATCGATGGTGCCACAACTCTGCCTTGTCTGAGATATCAACCTGCAAACATCTCTCCTCCTTTGTTTTGTCATTTGTACCCAGCAGGATAAACATCCTATGAGTGCTAATAGAAAGATATCCTATGAGTGCTAATAGAAAGATGCTGCATGTGTTTCGATCTCCTCCTTTGAATAGCAAGTCTAAACCTCTTTCTTGAAGTTGTCCAACACTAAGCAGGTTGTTAAATTTCGAAATATAATACACATCGTTGATCACATAGTTTATTCCCTTGAGCATTATTTTCACTACTCCTTTCCCACCAACCATCAGTTTGTGATTGTTCCCAAGCTTGACATTATATGTGAAGCTAGTGTCCAAGCTTGAGAACATACCTCTTTCTCCACACATATGGTTTGAACACCCAGAATCCACGGACCACACATCTCCTCTTTTAGTGCCTTGAAGTTCCACATACATCATGAGAAGAACTTCATCCATTTCTTCGATCTCTGCAAAATGTGCTCCATTGTTCCCATTTGGACATTCATATTGGAGATGTCCAAGTTGGTGGCAGTTGTACCACTCGATTATTGCTTTGTTGAATGAGCGTCCTCTGCCCCTGCCTTGAACTCTGTATGATCCATTGCCTCTGCCTCTGACATTGAGAGCTTGATCACCTTCTTCATGACTGATCTTCTTAAATTTCTTTTCATGTACAGACAGAGAACTTTGCACTTCGTCAATCGTCATTTTTCCTGTGTCTTTTGACTCCTCGATGGACACCACCACATATGTTAATTTGTCAGTTAGAGTTCGAAATATTTTATCAACAATCTTCGAATCTGACATGTCTTCTCTGTTGCTTCTCATCTTGTTGGAGACAACCATTACTCTTCCAAAATAATCATCGATATTTTCTTCATTCTTCATTCTTCATTTCAAGAACCTCAAAATCTCTTCTTAAGGTTTGGAGAGGAGACCACTTCACCCTTTCGTTGCCTCCAAACTTTTTCTTCATCAAATCCCAAATGATCTTGGATGTTTTGCGATTCAAGATCTGTTCAAACACAACCCAATCAATTGCCTGGAACAAGTAGTGCTTCACTTGATGGTCCTTCATCTTGAGCTCCTCAAGATTCATTTTCTGCGCTGCAGTCACTTCGATTCCCTCTGCCGGTTCGGTGTAACCCTCTTCCACTAGACTCCACAAACCCTTGGCACGCAAGAGGTTTTCCATCCGTTCACTCCAATGGTCATAGTGACCATCAAACTGTGGAATCTTGGTGAGTGTTTTGTTATCGCTCATTTTCTCTCTTGGATCACTTTGTTTTGCTTTGGCTCTATACCAAATGATAACGGTAAGTTTCAAAGACTTGGCAAAGAATGATATGTTTTTATTCATAGGTTCCAATGTCTTTTTATAGGAAATACATAAAACGGCAGAAAAAATGGAAATACTGGACACGACTCAACTAGCTCTACTAATAACAAGAAAATAGCTCACAGAAATTGACCTGTTCTAAACTTAGAGAATAGGTCCTTATTGAAATAATCTAAAACTGACTCAACATATTAATCTAGTAATTAATAGTTAATTAAAGATTAATGAATTTTAAATAAAAACCGACGTTAAGAAAACTCTATCTAAGGAAGGTTCTGGCTAGGCCGAGGTATTTAAGGTGACAGAAATGGAACACCTCTACCTCGGAACTGGGAGTTGAATTAGTCAAATTTTATTTAATTTCATTAAGCACCTCATAATGTGATTAGTTTTTTAATAGTTTAAAAACTTGGTAATTCACGTTAAAAACAATCCAACCAACACAAGGGTTATGAAAGGTAGATTGGAAACTTAGATAAATGAGATTAGCCTAAGTTGTCTGAGTAATAGAAAACCCTATTTCAAAATACTTAGTGGGAGAAGAACATCTGTGAACATATCAAGATATTAAGGATATATATCAGGATATCATACGTTCTTTATTATTGATTCACATCGTGAGATTCATGCGGGGCCTCGTGGTTGCTTTTGGACTGTCTCCCTACGGAAGGTGTTTGCATGAGTCAAGGTGAATCTCTTGAGAAAGTATTTATAGTAAATGGGAGAAGGAAACGTGTCAACATATCCTATGGTCTCCATCATTGCTTCATAACGTGAGATTTGTGTAAGGCTTCGTGGCGGCTTTTGGACCGTCCCCCTATGGAAGGTGTTTGCATGGGTTAATATTGTTGGGTTTTATGTCCTAAAACTCATAGTTTGTAAACAAAGATATATTCTATTTTCAATAAAGTTATTATTGATGTTTATTCAGTAAANGATCCAAATTGCTTCCGCATGTGTTATATTAACACCAACAAATATCAGGGTGAACTCTTGAGAAAGATAAGATATAATAATTTTATTTCCAATACTTGACCTACCCTACGACGTCACTTGTTGGTATAAAATTACAAGATTTAAAATGATGGGTTAGATTTACCAAGAGATCATTAAGGTTGTTAATGATGTTGTTGGTGGAACTAATGGTAACTAAATATTATAGGAATAAGAGTTATTCTGGTATAATGTTTGGTTGAGATTGTCTCAGGGTAGGGAAGGAACACTTGACCTACCCTACGGCCGCACTTGTTCTAAATCTCTGAAGTACCATAGCACTAGAAATGATTTATAGGGTTCATTTTATAAAATTGTTTGTTCTCTACTGAAATTGAATGGATAGTTGATGGCTTGTAATTAAATAATATTTTATATATTTCAAATATTATGTTAATATCTCTCTATTGTTTAATTTTTACTACTGATAAAAAATTTTAATACTTGGAAAAATAATATTAACACTATAATGGTAGTATATAATATTTTTTTTTTTTTTGTCGTCTTTATTGAGAAATGTTCTCAAGACGTATTGTTAAAGTGAATCGAATTATTCGAAGAGCACATGATTGATGAATCAAATGTGTTGAGAAAGCTTTGTTCATATCTTCTAGTTGACATGTTGGATGTCATGACTAAAAGATAAGAAAATGACAAAAACATATGAGATGTTTAAGTCGATAGAAGTTAAATTTAGATAATTATCTAAATGATCTCGAAAAGTAGTATCAAATCCAAAAAAAATCTTACGAAAGCTATGGTAGGAAATATTTCTTAATTAGACAGTGACTTAGAGAAATTTTCGAAATTACTCTATGGAAATAAAAATCTCAGAGTAAATTTGATTTACTAGATTTTTGGGGGAGACTAGGTGACACTACCTAGATAGGTGATATAAGATCTAGTCTCAAGATTTTTTCTTCATTACATTTACATGTAATTCTTGGAAAATACTTGATGAGGTAGAATAGATTCTACTCGTTGACACTAAGAAATCAATCGCAACTGAAGTAGTGGGAGACGTTAAGATGTTAAGTAAAAATTGTTACTAAATGCTGACATGATTTTAGTAACCCTAAGAGAAATTCAATTTCTCAAACTTTATTACTAAGTTGTTCATATAGTATGAATTACTTTGAGCAATTAAAGTTTATATTTTCGAAATTGCTTGTAACATATTTTCGAAATTGCTTGAAAATATGTTACGCTCAAATTAAGTACAATTATTGGGTGTTAAAATGAACACTTACTATACTATGAAATATTGAAATATTGATGATTAGATAATCAAGAAAAAAAACACAAATGGTTTTCTCCAAAAAGATGATATTGTCTTTGGCCGTTCATTTGATTAATGCCAAATTGAATAAAATGAAAAGACTGGTAAAAAATAATTTTCTAAACGTTAGAGTTAATTACCTTACATGTATATGGATCTTGATTTTCATGCAAGATAATCATTGGGTTTTTTTGAATAAGGCTACAAGACCAAAGAGAATTTTGGGCTCATGCACACAAGATGAATGCAAAATCAAAAGAATATTGTTAATATTTTATCAAATTGATGGATGATTATTCAATATATAAGTATCTTTACCAAATGCAACCTGGTCTATTGTATGAAAATCCAAGGTTATTAATGTAATTTTGAACTGTATGGTTGACATACAAAAGAATCGTGTTCAAGTAATAACCTAAAAAGTCTATAGTATATGGATAAGGTTGGGTGCCTTCTCGTGGTAATACTATTGATACGGCTCCCTTTGTAATCGTTATAAATGATTTGATCCAAATCATTCATGTGTAGACATGTAAGTGGGGGTATCCTATACAATGAGTTTGTGTAAGACTGGACCAAAAAATATTTAATCTCTCTTTATAAATCCGTTAATTAAGAAGATTAATATTTCACATGATGATCATATGTGATTCGATCTTAATCCTGAGTGAGTTATGAACTTCTTATAACTGTTTTAGCCGATTCAATATGCCTACTATTGTTGGGACTTGACCAAACATGGAGTTGGGAACATAATATCATGAGATGAATTCACTCATTTCCATATAAGAAAAGTAGATGAGTTGTTGTCTTAATTACTAATTTTGGGACTTGAACAATGGGGCCCACCCTCTCATTGGCCCGAGAGGGACTTGATTTATGATTGGATCATAAACAAATTGTTCATTGGAAAATCAGTGGTACTTAAGGTGAAAGATGTAATTACAGTGGTAAAACAGACATTTAACCCAACTGTAATTATGAACAACTCATGAAGGATCGACTTGCTTGTAATGGTTAAATCAATGGACATAACTTGTCCTACCGTGCATAAGAGTGCAACTCTAAGTCTACAGTGAAGTGACCTATAGTTAATGAATAAAAATTGATTAATTAAGGAGTTTAATTAATTAATTTTATATCATTGGATCTTATAATCTGTAGGTCCATAAAGTCCCCTCGCAAGTTCATAGTAACGCTAAAAGGTTCCATTTATTTGAAAGAAAATTGGAGGAGTTCAAATTGATATTTAAAATATTAAATATATTAAAGGTAAAATGAGAAAATAAATTTAATTTGAAATCTATTTAATATATTAAATATAATAAATAAATAGAAAAAAATATATTTAATTTGAACGGTTAAAATTAATATTTAATATATTAGATATGTTAAATATAAATAGAAAAAATATATTAATTGGGAGGGTTCAAATTAATATTTAATATATTAAAGAAAAATATATTTATTGCATTTGATACAATTAAATATTAAATGAATTATGTATTTTGATATATTAAATAAAAATATATTTGAAATTTGGATGAAGATTCAAATTAGTTAAATATATATTAGGATATGTTATAATATTTAAATATGATTTGGATGAGGTATTATATTGTAATATATTAAATATGCAAATATATTATTTAGCAAAGATTCTACCAGAGTCCCTATAAATAGGACTCTCGAGTTGAGTCAAAGATATACAAATCTTTCCCACTTCCTCTCAAGGATAAAATTACATATACAAATAATGCTCGAAACTCTCATTCTCCAATCCTTTTGGGATTTTCTTTCAAAAGACTCCCACAAGCCTTGATCTTGTGTTCGAATCATAACAAGAAGATCTTGTGGAATGTGAAAGAACGTTTGCATGGTTGAATTAAGAAGTGTTGCAAGCTAGGGTTTCTACAAAGTAGAGTTCTTTCTCTCAAATTTATTGCTTTTCTTTTAATTCTTAATAAAATCAAAACGGTTCCCAATGCTTCCGCTATGTGGATGAAGAGTTCATTCCCTTCACTATGATGATGTACGACAAGGTATGTGTGTTATATAATGATGTATGATGTATTCGGTGCACTTGATGGCTTTGTGATGACTTTGATGTCTTGCATGCCGCTTACCCTAATATGTTGATGTTTTCCATATTAAGCATGTTGTATGATGATGAATGTCATATTGCATCAAGTCGATAAATCGACCTAGAACACAACCCTAAGAGTATGAAAATGATATTAATATAAATATCTAACGAGCATGTGTTACTTAGCGTAACAAAGAGATGAGAATAGGGTTGTGTCAAAAGAGATGTTAAAACGAGAATTAGTGGGACCTCATGTATGTTGTGTGTACATTAACATAGAGATACTTCTCCTTTAGATGATAAGTGCGGACGCGCACAATATGATGATGAGGGTATTCATGGGGAGCATGACACCAGGGGTTCTGCTGACCTCCAGACGTCACTACAGACAGCTAGCTTGACTAGAGAGGGTCCAGAGGGTGTGCGAGTCGCCTGGAGATTCACATTCGCACATATGAGTCGTGTGTAGGGAAGTACTACACATCCACAGTAGTCCGGACTAGAAGCCACCCCTAGTATGAGATGAAAAAGAGATAGGTCCCTAGAGCATATTTGATTGTATTTAGCATGGCCTCTATAGTGGGGTCACTTACTGAGTATTCTTCGAAATACTCAGGCCGTGTGCCACATCATTTTTCAGGTAGAGGTAACGCGCGCATATGCGGATGACGTGTATGAGGTAGACTCATATTTAAATTTCTAGTTTTAGGTCAGAGTAGGTTTTCTTGCCTTTCATTGATTTAAATCATTTTGTATTTGTTTTTATTTTCTTTGTAGTATTTCGCACATAAGATCATGACTATATTTTTCAGAGATAGAAGATATTTTAAATGTTTTCAATATTTATATTATAGATGATGAGTTAGATTCTACATTTTAACTGAACATGAAATGTTAGTAGCGATTCTGAGTAAGTAGAAATTTAGAGTCATTACATAGGAATCGGAGATCCTCAAGAATATTTTTATTACTAATTATATGATCTCATCCGAATAATTTTCATGGGTGGATTTTGTTCCGATTTATTCGATATGAATTTTTTAGCTTTTTAAGGAATTATATTGAGCTCATTA
>NW_019646731.1:21455-24180 GCF_002806865.2 Cucurbita pepo subsp. pepo
ATGACGTGTATGAGGTAGACTCATATTTAAATTTCTAGTTTTAGGTCAGAGTAGGTTTTCTTGCCTTTCATTGATTTAAATCATTTTGTATTTGTTTTTATTTTCTTTGTAGTATTTCGCACATAAGATCATGACTATATTTTTCAGAGATAGAAGATATTTTAAATGTTTTCAATATTTATATTATAGATGATGAGTTAGATTCTACATTTTAACTGAACATGAAATGTTAGTAGCGATTCTGAGTAAGTAGAAATTTAGAGTCATTACATAGGAATCGGAGATCCTCAAGAATATTTTTATTACTAATTATATGATCTCATCCGAATAATTTTCATGGGTGGATTTTGTTCCGATTTATTCGATATGAATTTTTTAGCTTTTTAAGGAATTATATTGAGCTCATTACATTTTTGTGGGTTTACCATATTTCTATTTTTTTTTTTTAATAAAAAGATGAATGTAGGGTTTTGGAATTTGAAGTTGGGTTGTAAATTAAACTAAAACGAGTCAAATTGGTCGCTTAACCAGTCAAAGATTCAAATATTAGTAGAGTTTAAATAAAAAAAATAGAGAAAAACAATTTATAAATAAAAAGTAAAGTTGATGAATAAATAGAGCAATATTAAAAAAGACCTTAAAAAATATTGAAAGTTACTGTCTATACTAACAATAGGAAAATAGAGGGTTGAATTGTGAAAAATTTTGGATTGGGTCGGATTACCAATCTAAAAAAATTTCTGAACCCAACCGACCCCCAAGTCTCCTCAAGCTTATGATTAACTTTTGTTAAGAAACTTTGGCCGAAATTCGTTTCCAAGTGATTAGATCGGAGTGACCTTGATGTTAGGTTAAATATTAGTTGTAATGGTTTGTAGGAAGTTTGATAATTTTTCCTATTAAGTATACTTAAAAAAAAAAAAAAAAAATTAAATCTTATTCACCTGTCTAGAGTTATCATACGGGCCCATAATCATCTAAATGGAAGTTGAAGGGATGTTCTTATGACCGAATGATCTAACAAATCCAGACTGCCCAACTCACAATTGGGGGGTCCCACATCGATTGGAGAGGGAATGAGTGTCAACGAGGACGTTGGGCCCCGAAGAGATGTGGATTGTGAGATCCCACATTGGTTGGGGAGGAGAATAAAACATTTTTATCAAGGTGTGTAAATCTCCCCTTAGCAGACATGTTTTAAAACCTTAAAGGGAAGCTTAGAAGGAAAAGTCCAAAAAAGACAATAACTGCTAGCGGTGGACTTGAGTTGTTATACATGTGATATCTATTACGTCATGTTGTGAATGAAATGAAATACTATGTGTATCATGTCATGTCTTGCCATGTAAAGTTATGTGATGACTACCGTATACATGATGCATATATGTACTATGTCATGGATGAAGGGAAAAAGAGATCAGTTAATGCTCTGCTATGAACGAAAATTTGTGAGACCTCAAGCATGTATGTATATCATATGCATCAGGATGCTTCCCCGTTATATTATGTTAGTATGGACGCGTACTTTCGATATTTATATTCATCATGATATTATGCGGCTCTTTCCTTTTCTGCGGTATCTAGTGACGCATTAGCATGCTATGCCCGACCAAGTTAGGCCTAGAGGTATGTATACGAGCCCACCTGGTGGGTCCATGTGTGCGTGCGTGGGTTGTGTGTGGAGAAGCAACACACATCCAACCATACCCGAAACTGAAAAAGTCCAAGGTCATATTTAAATAATAAATGGTTAAGAAATGAAGATTTTTTTAATAAATATTATTTTAATTTTCATTAATTTAATGCTTACATCACTAAACACGTTAATGCAACTTTAAATGTATGATGTATTCGGTGCACTTGATGGCTTTGTGATGACTTTGATGTCTTGCATGCCGCTTACCCTAATATGATGATGTTTTCCATATTAAGCATGTTGTATGATGATGAATGTCATATTGCATCAAGTCGATAAATCGACCTATCACACATCCCTAAGAGTATGAAAATGATATTAATATAAATATCTAACGAGCATGTGTTACTAAGCGTAACAAAGAGATGAGAATAGGGTTGTGTCAAAAGAGATGTTAAAACGAGAATTAGTGGGACCTCATGTATGTTGTGTGTACATTAACATAGAGATACTTCTCCTTTAGATGATAAGTGCGGACGCGCACAATATGATGATGAGGGTATTCATGGGGAGCATGACACCAGGGGTTCTGCTGACCTCCAGACGTCACTACAGACAGCTAGCTTGACTAGAGAGGGTCCAGAGGGTGTGCGAGTCGCCTGGAGATTCACATTCGCACATATGAGTCGTGTGTAGGGAAGTACTACACATCCACAGTAGTCCGGACTAGAAGCCACCCCTAGTATGAGATGAAAAAGAGATAGGTCCCTAGAGCATATTTGATTGTATTTAGCATGGCCTCTATAGTGGGGTCACTTACTGAGTATTCTTCGAAATACTCAGGCCGTGTGCCACATCATTTTTCAGGTAGAGGTAACGCGCGCATATGCGGATGACGTGTATGAGGTAGACTCATATTTAAATTTCTAGTTTTAGGTCAGAGTAGGTTTTCTTGCCTTTCATTGATTTAAATCATTTTGTATTTGTTTTTATTTTCTTTGTAGTATTTCGCACATAAGATCATGACTATATTTTTCAGAGATAGAAGATATTTTAAATGTTTTCAATATTTATATTATAGATGATGAG
>NW_019646732.1:0-5211 GCF_002806865.2 Cucurbita pepo subsp. pepo
TCTAACCGAGTTCTATTGAGGCATTGGCCCTCCCGTGCTCATGCCGACTCATTTACGGAAACCGTACTGGATAACGGGTGTATGTAGCAACCTCCAACACGCGGCACACCCGTGCCGTCCGGTACTGTCCTTCAAAAACCTATTTCAAAGGAAGTCGCCTGAGACACTCGTCTCGGCACGCTCGTCCACACTGTGACACATGTATGTGCCACAGGGTATGTAACGCCCCTAATTTTCTCTATCCTAAATAGCGACGTTACCTTGTATTCATTCAACGGAAGTGCGATAGTTTATGTAAGACAGCCTCAAAACTAACAATACGTTCATTATTATAAGCAGTTCATGCCAGGGGAAAACCATAACGATGCCCTAACCTAGAAGTAAACAACGGATAACTAGAGGGACAATTGCAACAATTAATAACCGAGAGAATCCAACCAGATGTCGACGACACTACAAACCCTCCTTAAGACTTCCATGGCCTTCGCAGCATCCACCGTCAGCCGTACATGGGGGCCTTGCCCTTACCTGAAAATATGGGTAGCACGTGGCTTGAGTATTATATGAAATACCCAGTAAGTCGCCCCACTGTTGGAGTTAAGCATACAATCATACATTAGGATCCACACGATCGCATACGATGCACATACATAAGCACAAGTGTCAAAAGAAAGAAAACTGAGAGAGGGGTCTGTCTTCCATTCCTTCCCATGGCCTTAGGCCCTTGCTTTGTCTAGGCGGGGGTGGATGCATGGTACTTTTCCACACATGGCCCACGTGTGCGACTGTGGGCCCACCAGGCGAGCTTGCAAGCGAACTCCCTGGGCCTGGCTCGGTCGGGTATGTATGACATACAATACCGGACGCCGGGACAAAGGAGGGTCTGCATGATATCGTGGCAAACACAATATCGAATATACGCGTCCATACCATCAGTAGCATAACGGGGGAGTGCCCCAGGTACATAACTATAGCGTGCATGAGGTTCTTAAGGTTTACCTCCATGACATTATACATACAACGTTCCATCCCCTCGCCGCATTACATAGCATAACTAGGCCAACATCGCAAGCACATCATAGCATACTAGTCATCTCATTCATCGTATGCGAGGTTCTCATTACAATTATGACATGTCAATCAAGCTCATACATACAGGGTAACAAACCGTGTCACAAACATCATATACATAAACATGGCATACATGGCATTTCACTGCAAGAATCACATACATAAACATGGCATACATAGCATTTCACTGCAAGAAACATCTAACCTAGCATACATCAACAACACATGGTGCATGCAAGGGCCACAGGGCAGACACCAACATACATACATAACTAACGCCAACAGTAAGGTTACTTAGCTCGATGGTCTCGGTCGAAGTCGCTCACAATGAGCTAATCCCGGCGGTTAAATATGTCATCGGACGGTAAAACTAAGGGCATAAACAACTTCGGAAGGGTCAAAAACCTTAGAATCGATATATTATAGTGATACTGAGTCACCAAGCCGAGCTGCTGAGCCGACCAACTAAGCCGCCAAGCCGAGCTGCGGGATTTGACGGAGCCGAGCCGCCGTACACGTCAAGTCAAGCCGAGAGCACGCGTGCAGAGCCGAGACCAAGGCTGCAGCGCGCGTCCGTGTTGGGCTGAAACGCACAGGGCCCGCTGATATGAACCAAGAGACATCAATCATACAATATACTTCAATGAAGATGTGAAGAAAAGGTTGTCAAAATTATCAAAAGATGTTTCAATTCATGCTACATTGAAGAAGAATGAAGTTTGATTGTTGTAAATTTTGGGTGGGTTANTTTTTGAATAAGATCAGGCCACATTGCATCGGTACTACGTGGATAATGGATGGAACCTGAGAAGATAATGCGTCGTTCGCCATTAATAATTAAGGCATTTGAGTCATATGTGACATTATCTGCGGTAGAAAAAGACAAACAAGCTAAAGATGCAACAAGGAAAAGAACAAGCGATCCAATGTTAAACATCTTTAGCTTGTTTATTCCTTTTGCTCATAATCGATGTGTTTATATAGGAAAATATAGTGATAAGATGAGAGTTATTTAGAATCTATATTTGTTGATAAGTTGTTGAGGAATTCTAAAAATAGTAAAAAAAAAAGACAATTAATTTCTAAAAATAGAAAAAACGTTCGAAAGTTTATCTATGGCTATTGGCCTTATCCTTAAATAGCTTATTATCCAATTAAAAATATTAAACGCAATTAACAAAAATTTAATTATTATTTGTCAAAATTACTATTAAACTTAGCTTTCTTTATTTAATTAATACATAAGTAATAACTTTAGAACATTTTCATTAATATTATTTCAGAAGTTACTAAATTCATGACAAACTAACTAACATAGATTAATATTATAAATATCATGATTTTAATTAACTATTTTTAGAACATGAATAAAGGAGAAAATATATTATAAAATTATTATTATTATTATTATTATTATTATTATTATTATTATTATTATTATTTTGTGTAAACAACCTTAGAAAACTTGGAAGGGGTGGGGATATGAAATTCCTTGCACAAATGGTAGTATATGTGTGGTTGTATACGACGGTGAATCTTGAAATGACTATAGAAGTTAAGATAGGACAATATCATGCATAGTTTCAGTTAGTAGTTTTATAGGTAATTTTTCATTTTCATACTCACAGATTATTTTAAGGTTTTATTTTGACGATGTTGTTATTTCTATTTATTGATTTAAACTAAACGTATAGGTCCATGACTTCGCTTGAAACGTTTTATTTAAATTTCCGCATATGTTAAAGTCATGCATGTAGTGACATCTATGGTTTAGACAAGAAAATTAGGAGCGTTAGAGTTAGTATTAGACTCCTAAGTTTTTAAATTCTATAAACCAGCCTATGATGTAGACCCACAGTGTCACGGTTCTACATTTTTTACCGTGCGGCGTCGTGATCTTCACACACTCACGACTAGCCTTAAGGAAAATTAAGCCCCATATATATTTTTCGCCCTGGCTTTGTGGCTTCATCGGACCTTAGGCGAGGTTTGTCTTCACCAATCGAACATCGCTTGTGTGGAATCCAAGCTTGTTCAACCACACACGCTGCGTGCGCATGCATGTTCAATCGTCTGCGACACATCCGACTTGCCTCTACGCTAGGCCAAGTCATTCAGCTCGACCTTGCCCCTGCTCGGACCAAGCTCTCTCAATGCAACGTCGCATCTCATCTTGTCATCTCGATCCCCATCGACAGGGTCCATATGTCTTGATGCCACCCTCGAGTCTCGGGATGTCGTTGGCCATCATAACTCGCTCAGTCATGCCATCGAAAATGGGCCCGCGTGTCTTTCATCTCATCGGGACTTCCCGAACATCCATCTAACCGAGTTCTATTGAGGCATTGGCCCTCCCGTGCTCATGCCGACTCATTTACGGAAACCGTACTGGATAACGGGTGTATGTAGCAACCTCCAACACGCGGCACACCCGTGCCGTCCGGTACTGTCCTTCAAAAACCTATTTCAAAGGAAGTCGCCTGAGACACTCGTCTCGGCACGCTCGTCCACACTGTGACACATGTATGTGCCACAGGGTATGTAACGCCCCTAATTTTCTCTATCCTAAATAGCGACGTTACCTTGTATTCATTCAACGGAAGTGCGATAGTTTATGTAAGACAGCCTCAAAACTAACAATACGTTCATTATTATAAGCAGTTCATGCCAGGGGAAAACCATAACGATGCCCTAACCTAGAAGTAAACAACGGATAACTAGAGGGACAATTGCAACAATTAATAACCGAGAGAATCCAACCAGATGTCGACGACACTACAAACCCTCCTTAAGACTTCCATGGCCTTCGCAGCATCCACCGTCAGCCGTACATGGGGGCCTTGCCCTTACCTGAAAATATGGGTAGCACGTGGCTTGAGTATTATATGAAATACCCAGTAAGTCGCCCCACTGTTGGAGTTAAGCATACAATCATACATTAGGATCCACACGATCGCATACGATGCACATACATAAGCACAAGTGTCAAAAGAAAGAAAACTGAGAGAGGGGTCTGTCTTCCATTCCTTCCCATGGCCTTAGGCCCTTGCTTTGTCTAGGCGGGGGTGGATGCATGGTACTTTTCCACACATGGCCCACGTGTGCGACTGTGGGCCCACCAGGCGAGCTTGCAAGCGAACTCCCTGGGCCTGGCTCGGTCGGGTATGTATGACATACAATACCGGACGCCGGGACAAAGGAGGGTCTGCATGATATCGTGGCAAACACAATATCGAATATACGCGTCCATACCATCAGTAGCATAACGGGGGAGTGCCCCAGGTACATAACTATAGCGTGCATGAGGTTCTTAAGGTTTACCTCCATGACATTATACATACAACGTTCCATCCCCTCGCCGCATTACATAGCATAACTAGGCCAACATCGCAAGCACATCATAGCATACTAGTCATCTCATTCATCGTATGCGAGGTTCTCATTACAATTATGACATGTCAATCAAGCTCATACATACAGGGTAACAAACCGTGTCACAAACATCATATACATAAACATGGCATACATGGCATTTCACTGCAAGAATCACATACATAAACATGGCATACATAGCATTTCACTGCAAGAAACATCTAACCTAGCATACATCAACAACACATGGTGCATGCAAGGGCCACAGGGCAGACACCAACATACATACATAACTAACGCCAACAGTAAGGTTACTTAGCTCGATGGTCTCGGTCGAAGTCGCTCACAATGAGCTAATCCCGGCGGTTAAATATGTCATCGGACGGTAAAACTAAGGGCATAAACAACTTCGGAAGGGTCAAAAACCTTAGAATCGATATATTATAGTGATACTGAGTCACCAAGCCGAGCTGCTGAGCCGACCAACTAAGCCGCCAAGCCGAGCTGCGGGATTTGACGGAGCCGAGCCGCCGTACACGTCAAGTCAAGCCGAGAGCACGCGTGCAGAGCCGAGACCAAGGCTGCAGCGCGCGTCCGTGTTGGGCTGAAACGCACAGGGCCCGCTGATATGAACCAAGAGACATCAATCATACAATATACTTCAATGAAGATGTGAAGAAAAGGTTGTCAAAATTATCAAAAGATGTTTCAATTCATGCTACATTGAAGAAGAATGAAGTTTGATTGTTGTAAATTTTGGGTGGGTTA
>NW_019646732.1:11695-14726 GCF_002806865.2 Cucurbita pepo subsp. pepo
ATGAGCACGGGAGGGCCAATGCCTCAATAGAACTCGGTTAGATGGATGTTCGGGAAGTCCCGATGAGATGAAAGACACGCGGGCCCATTTTCGATGGCATGACTGAGCGAGTTATGATGGCCAACGACATCCCGAGACTCGAGGGTGGCATCAAGACATATGGACCCTGTCGATGGGGATCGAGATGACAAGATGAGATGCGACGTTGCATTGAGAGAGCTTGGTCCGAGCAGGGGCAAGGTCGAGCTGAATGACTTGGCCTAGCGTAGAGGCAAGTCGGATGTGTTGCAGACGATTGAACATGCATGCGCACGCAGCGTGTGTGGTTGAACAAGCTTGGATTCCACACAAGCGATGTTCGATTGGTGAAGACAAACCTCGCCTAAGGTCCGATGAAGCCACAAAGCCAGGGCGAAAAATATATATGGGGCTTAATTTTCCTTAAGGCTAGTCGTGAGTGTGTGAAGATCACGACGCCGCACGGTAAAAAATGTAGAACCGTGACACTGTGGGTCTACATCATAGGCTGGTTTATAGAATTTAAAAACTTAGGAGTCTAATACTAACTCTAACGCTCCTAATTTTCTTGTCTAAACCATAGATGTCACTACATGCATGACTTTAACATATGCGGAAATTTAAATAAAACGTTTCAAGCGAAGTCATGGACCTATACGTTTAGTTTAAATCAATAAATAGAAATAACAACATCGTCAAAATAAAACCTTAAAATAATCTGTGAGTATGAAAATGAAAAATTACCTATAAAACTACTAACTGAAACTATGCATGATATTGTCCTATCTTAACTTCTATAGTCATTTCAAGATTCACCGTCGTATACAACCACACATATACTACCATTTGTGCAAGGAATTTCATATCCCCACCCCTTCCAAGTTTTCTAAGGTTGTTTACACAAAATAATAATAATAATAATAATAATAATAATAATAATAATAATAATAATAATTTTATAATATATTTTCTCCTTTATTCATGTTCTAAAAATAGTTAATTAAAATCATGATATTTATAATATTAATCTATGTTAGTTAGTTTGTCATGAATTTAGTAACTTCTGAAATAATATTAATGAAAATGTTCTAAAGTTATTACTTATGTATTAATTAAATAAAGAAAGCTAAGTTTAATAGTAATTTTGACAAATAATAATTAAATTTTTGTTAATTGCGTTTAATATTTTTAATTGGATAATAAGCTATTTAAGGATAAGGCCAATAGCCATAGATAAACTTTCGAACGTTTTTTCTATTTTTAGAAATTAATTGTCTTTTTTTTTTACTATTTTTAGAATTCCTCAACAACTTATCAACAAATATAGATTCTAAATAACTCTCATCTTATCACTATATTTTCCTATATAAACACATCGATTATGAGCAAAAGGAATAAACAAGCTAAAGATGTTTAACATTGGATCGCTTGTTCTTTTCCTTGTTGCATCTTTAGCTTGTTTGTCTTTTTCTACCGCAGATAATGTCACATATGACTCAAATGCCTTAATTATTAATGGCGAACGACGCATTATCTTCTCAGGTTCCATCCATTATCCACGTAGTACCGATGCAATGTGGCCTGATCTTATTCAAAAAGCTAAAGATGGTGGACTTGATGCAATAGAGACGTACATTTTTTGGGATCGTCACGAGCCCCAACGACGAAAATATGACTTCTCTGGAAATCTAGATTTTATCAAGTTCTTTCAACTTATTCAAGATGCGGGACTTTATGTCGTGATGAGGATTGGTCCTTACGTGTGTGCTGAGTGGAACTATGGAGGTTTTCCAGTGTGGCTGCACAATATGCCGGGAATCCAATTACGAACCGACAATCAAGTCTACAAGAATGAAATGCAAACATTCACGACAAAGATAGTGAATATGTGTAAAGCGGCTAACCTATTTGCATCGCAAGGAGGACCGATAATTATAGCTCAAATTGAGAATGAGTATGGAAACGTGATGACACCGTATGGAGATGCAGGAAAAGCATATATCAATTGGTGCGCTCAAATGGCTGAATCTCTCAATATTGGTGTTCCATGGATCATGTGCCAACAAAGCGATGCCCCACAACCTATGATTAATACATGCAACGGATTCTATTGTGATAACTTCACTCCAAACAACCCGAAGAGCCCAAAAATGTTTACTGAAAATTGGGTGGGATGGTTCAAGAAATGGGGCGACAAAGACCCTCATAGAACGGCAGAAGATGTAGCATTTTCTGTGGCCAAATTTTTTCAATTTGGTGGCGTGCTTAACAATTATTATATGTATCATGGAGGTACCAACTTTGGAAGAACATCGGGAGGTCCGTTCATCACTACGTCTTATGATTACGACGCCCCTCTCAATGAATATGGAAACTTGAATCAACCTAAATGGGGACATCTCAGACAACTTCACGCATCAATCAAACTTGGGGAGAAGATTCTAACTAACAGCACTCGCTCGGACCGAAACATTAGTAGCTCTGTGACCTTAACGACATTCTCGAACCCAACAACAGGGGGTAGGTTTTGCTTTTTGAGCAACACGGATGCTAGCAATGATGCTACCATAGATTTGCAGACAGATGGAAAATATTTTGTACCAGCTTGGTCTGTGACCATTCTTGATGGTTGCAACAAGGAGGTTTACAACACTGCAAAGGTTAACACTCAAACATCTGTGTTTGTGAAGGAGCAAAATGTGAAGGAAAATGCACAACTCTCCTGGGTTTGGGCTCCTGAGCCTATGAGAGATACTCTACAAGGAATTGGTAAATTTAAGGCAAACCTTCTCTTGGAACAAAAGGCAACTACGGTTGATTTTAGCGACTACTTGTGGTACATGACAAATGTTGAAACCGATCAAACTTCATCTCTTTATAATATAACTCTTCACGTGAATACAAAGGGTCACGTGCTTCATGCCTTTGTAAATAAAAGGTATGTTGGGTCGGAATGGGCGACCAACGGTCAAAGCTTTGTACTTGAGAAACCCATCTCGTTAAAATCTGGAAC
>NW_019646732.1:18902-24130 GCF_002806865.2 Cucurbita pepo subsp. pepo
AAAACAAAACCTACCCCCTGTTGTTGGGTTCGAGAATGTCGTTAAGGTCACAGAGCTACTAATGTTTCGGTCCGAGCGAGTGCTGCTAGTCAGAATCTTCTCTCCAAGTTTAATTGATGCGTGAAGTTGTTTGAGATGTCCCCATTTAGGTTGATTCAAGTTTCCATATTCATCGATAGGGGCGTCGTAATCATAAGACGTAGTGATGAATGGACCTCCCGATGTTCTTCCAAAGTTGGTACCTCCATGATACATATAATAATTGTTAAGCACGCCACCAAATTGAAAAAATTTGGCCACAGAAAATGCTACATCTTCTGCAGTTCTATGAGGGTCTTTCTCGCCCCATTTCTTGAACCATCCCACCCAATTTTCAGTAAACATTTTCGGGCTCTTCGGGTTATTAGGAGTGAAGTTATCACAATAGAATCCGTTGCATGTATTAATCATAGGTTGTGGGGCATCGCTTTGTTGACACATAATCCATGGAACACCAATATTGAGAGATTCAGCCATTTGAGCACACCAATTGATATATGTTTTTCCTGCATCTCCGTACGGTGTCATCACGTTTCCATACTCATTCTCAATTTGAGCTATAATTATTGGCCCTCCTTGTGTTGCAAAAAGGTTGGCTTGTTTACACATATTCACTATCTTTGTCGTGAAAGTTTGCATTTCATTCTTATAAACTTTATTGTCTGTTCGAAATTCAATTCCCGGCATATTGTGCAACCATACTGGAAAACCTCCATAGTTCCATTCAGCACACACGTAGGGACCAATTCTCATCAGAACATAAAGTCCCGCATCATGAATAAGTTGGAAGAATTTGATAAAATCTAGATTTCCAGAGAAATCATATTTTTGTCGTTGAGGCTCATGACGATCCCAAAAAATGTATGTCTCGATTGCATCAAGTCCACCATCTTTAGCTTTTTTAATAAGATCAGGCCACATTGCATCGGTACTACGTGGATAATGGATTGAACCTGAGAAGATAATGCGTCGTTCGCCATTGATAATGATGGCATTTGAATCATAGGTAACACTATTTCCCGTACAAAAAGATAAACCAGATAAAATTACAAAGAGACAAAGAACAAGCGATCCAAGATTAAACATCTTTACACTGTTTATTAGTTTGTGTTAATGGAAGTGTTTATATAGGGAAATATGGTGATAAGATGAGAGTTCTTTTAGAACCTATATTTGCTCTCAAGTTGTCGAGGAATTCTAAAAATAGAAAAAAAGACCATTAATTTCTAAAAATAGAAAGAAAAAAAAAGACAATTAATTTCTAAAAATAGAAAGAAAAAAAAAAACTGTCGAACTTAAATAGCTTATTATCCAATTAAAAAATATTAAATGCAATTAACAAAAATTTAATACGTAAGTGAAAAAGATAAATAAAAATGAGATCACCACTCATTTATAAAATATATTATTAATCAAATTTTAAAAATAAAATAAAATATATTACAGTCGACTCGACTCTTAAAAATCATTAATAATTCAAATTTTTTTAATATTTATAGTGTTAGAACATTTTCACTAATATTATTAATTAATCTTATAAATATGAACGATTTTAATTAATAGATGGATTAAAGAGAAAATATAGTATAAATTTAAGGTAAAATACGGTAATAAACCTAAGGCTAAAGCATGGCATTTGCGTTTCGTGGATGACGATGGCAGAGGCTCAATCTTCAGATTCCCGCTATTGGACTTCAATATTGGCATTCTTCCGCGAAGAGAACGCAGAGCCAGATCGCGGCGTGCGACGTTGAGTTGAAGATGGCTATCAAGAGATTAGGTAGAATTTGGATGAAATCGGGGAAAGATGCGGCGTCGATTCCGTCTCGGGATGATCCGTCCTTCGACGATTTCTGTCCCATTGACAGCCAAGGTAATCGATCCTCTCAGGAGTAGTTTCGCTGGCGTTTTTTAATTTCTTATTCGGTGTTTGATTTACAGTGCAAGAGGAGATGGTTCGTTCGTTTGAAAGGGCAAATGATCAACAGAGTCTTCTATGGAGGGTATCGTATGATTCAGCGGATTTTACTTAATTTTATTTTGTTCTTAAGTGGAGGATTAGGGATTCTCATGTCGATTGTTCTTCTCTGTGGATCGACTGTTCGTCAGACTGTGTTTGCGGCATTTCTTTTTTGCTTTGTGGCTTTTCTTCTTTACTCAATCGTTCAGCAGGTTTCTTCTCCATTTGAACTGGTATGCTAATATTGCTGAGATTTATCGATTTGTCCTGCGATGTATGCCGTTTTGTTGAATTCAATTGTTGTCATGAATTTAAACTTCGTTGAAGAATTTCATTCCAATTTAATTATTTTGGTTCTAAATGCTGCTAGTCACGGGCTCATTGAGTTTATGCTCTTGGCTCCATCGTTTGCATTATACAGATGGGCGACCTTTTATGCTTATTTTTTCCCTTATGCAGCGTTATCATGCTTACTTCATGGAGGATGTTGAATCATGGATGATTATAGCTGCAGGTTTTTCTTACAAATCTATCCATTGCTTTCATTTCAATTCATTTGTAACCGCTCAAGCTTACCGCAAGCGGATATTGTGCTCTTTAAATTTGTCCGTGCTTCCCCTCTAGATTTTTAAGAGGAAGGGTTCTAATAGGGAGAGATTTCCAACCAACGTGGGATCTCACAATCTACTCCCTTTGGAGCCTAGTGTCTGGCTCTGATACCATTTGTAACATCTCAAGGAATATCATAGAAGAGAATTTTATTTTTTATGTTATATATGCTTTCACGCCATGGGATCTTGCTAATGTCAACAGTTGAAATTCTACAGATTGGGTTGCTATTTTAGCGTGTTCATTTTCGATCATTGGGATTGTAAGTAAGTCAAATTACCACCGGCGATGGCTTTGGTGCTCATTCTTTATCAGCATCCTACTCTCAGTTTTCTGGTTATATTTCATGATGAGGTATGGTAAGAAATTTCATAACCTTTTTATCAAAGTCTTGCTACTAAATGAAAGATTATAGGATATGACCTTTGACTCCGCAATTAAAATCTCTCTATTTTCTTCGTTTGTTGTTGGATGCAAAATGCTCTGTTTTGATTGTTATGCCCATTTTCATAGAGGAGAAGTGCATTGTGGAGATTTCATGTTTAGTTCATATATGCATGCAAGTACATGTTGCTAAAATATTCAATAACGAAGTACGGGCTAGATTACAAATTTAGTTTTGGTCGTCCTCTTAACTTTAACGTTCAAGGACCTTTTGAACTTCAACGTTGAAGTTCTACACGAAGATTTTCACTAAAGATGGAAATGGGTTTCAAGGATCTATTGGAGACTTTCAAGAGTCGAGTGACCAAACAAATACAAACCTTCATGCTTATGGACTAAACTTATAATTTAATCTATTCATCTCGAGGCAATAAAAGAACCCATTTCCTCTTCGGATATGTTTCTATATAATGCTTCATTCTTTGATTGATTGCCCTTACAAGGATGAATTTACAGTTTGGAATGTATGTTGTATTTTGATTATGCAGATTGCCTAGGTTTCGATGGGATGTTATCTGGCGACCCTTGGGTCCTCTCAGGTAGTTTCTGGAAATGATAATATGATTATCTCACTTTGGTTATCACCTTTGGAGTTCATACGCTTCAGTTTAATGCAGTGGGACTGGAATCTGTTTGTATGTTGATCATCTGCTGGCCGAATCGTCGGAGGAAATAAGAAAACTTAGAGGTTATATGTATTCTTATAAAGCTACCTGAAAATTGCATGAACCTCGTATAATTCATGCATTTCCTTCCCTGAAGAAACTACATCTGGAGTACATTTTTTGACCCGAACAAGCTCAAGTTTTATAATGATTTACTATCACAGTTCGTCCTTAAAAGAGAAGCAAGTTCAATAGTGAAAGGTAAAATTGATACTACAACGATAACCATTGCAAGCACAACTATAAATTATAAAAAGAAAAGAAAAAAAAAAAGCTGATTCCGCTAGGATTCGAAGTAAAATAAAGAAATGTACCGAAGGATGGGACAATGAAGAACTCAAGTCTTTTACCAAAAATGTTGCCAAAAGGAAATAACTGATAAAGAGGCAAATGGGTATGTGAAATCAATCTTCTTCATCGATGACCTTAGTACCCAATCCTTTCAAACCTTCTGCTGGGATTTCTGCAACGGTAACAAGCGAATACAGTTCTTCCTTTGCATCTTCATCATCGTTCCTCTTGCGTGCAATACGAACCCTAATTCTCCTTGGAACACTTCGAATTCCTCTGCTCCAGATATGCTTGTTCAGTTTCACATCCACCCTGACGTCCTTCGTTCCCATTGCTTTCTCTGCAAACTTCCTTATCTCCTTGATGGCCTTAGGAGCCTTCTTCTTGAAGGTGCTGTCATTTAAAGTTTCAGTAAGCATGAGAACTATATAGTTGTTGTAGACGAATTCGGGATTCAAATTGGATGCGAAAGGGGAAAACGATTGGAATTAGAATGAAGGGGGAAACAAAAAAACATATAAACACAAAAATACTAGACTACAAATTACAAATGAAAAGTTGCGTAGAAACACAGAAGAAACAGCACATAAACCATCCACCAGACCGCTAGTCCAATATTTCACACTGCATAACAAACTTCCCATATTTCATCTTCTTAGTAGTTCCATTGACCTTCTGTCTTATAAACTTGCATAAAAATTCTCCAAAACCTTGCTTTCATTATTCTTATTAATCTCGTCTACATCTTCAATACCCAAAACAGACATTATACTACCAGTGCATTNAATTAGAATGAAGGGGGAAACAAAAAAACATATAAACACAAAAATACTAGACTACAAATTACAAATGAAAAGTTGCGTAGAAACACAGAAGAAACAGCACATAAACCATCCACCAGACCGCTAGTCCAATATTTCACACTGCATAACAAACTTCCCATATTTCATCTTCTTAGTAGTTCCATTGACCTTCTGTCTTATAAACTTGCATAAAAATTCTCCAAAACCTTGCTTTCATTATTCTTATTAATCTCGTCTACATCTTCAATACCCAAAACAGACATTATACTACCAGTGCATTCTACATTTCTTAGATCAGCTGATACGTGTTCTTAATGAAATTCCACGATGAAATTTGTCCTTTATCCCCTAACTCTTATCTTATACAAGCTTCACAATCAACATAGTCTTGATATATGTATACAAATAAACCTTTAA
>NW_019646733.1:0-10505 GCF_002806865.2 Cucurbita pepo subsp. pepo
TATGTTTATCATGACGTTGTTCGACTCGAAGATCTTCAAAAGCTTATCGATTGCTCTAACGTTCAGGTTAGTAATTGAAAGAACAATGTAAATTTTATCCCTGAATTCAACTATGATTTGAAAGATTTTGTTTGTGTTTCTTAGCCTTATACCATAAATAGTGCCAAAGTCGTGTTCATCAAGAAGAGACCTCAAAATAGACAATTTAAAGGGTCAGGAAATTATTGCACGTCTTGTGATAGAAGCCTTCAAGAACCTTATATCCATTGCTCTCTCGGGTGCAAGGTATTGAATCAAATTTGTTAAAGATTTGTAAAGGGTTTTTGCGTAAATTCAATTATAACTTCGAATATTTCAGGTAGATTTTGTGGTGAAGAAGAAGAGAGACTTGAGTTCTTATCTTAGAACGTGCAATTCTTTGGCACTTAGTATGGATTTTGTAGCGTTCGAAGATAAAGGAGACGATGAAATGACCAACGAAACTCCTCGTTCGACCATTGTGGACTATGAAGAGGGGACGAGCTCGTCTTCGGGATCAGAGAACATGAGCATCATAGCTCACACGCCCATTGTTAGGAAGAAAAGAACTGGTCTTTGTTCGTGTGGAAGATTAAATAGAAAGATATCTACTGATCAAGACATGGCAACGAGCATAACCATAAGTAGAAGGAAAGGCATCCCTCATAGATCTCCCTTATGTTAACAAATTCTTCTTTTCTTTGGCTCGAAATTGTTTTTTTTCGATCACATGACAAATCTGATCTTTATGATTTCGAGAAAGTTAGAATTAGTCTCTGTAATGTAAAAGTTAAAAAAAACGTTCATATGGGTTAATAAAACCGACTAATTATTAGGGTTTTGTCAAATGAAACGAGCTATTTTAAGCTAAAACTTAAAACCCGTTTGTCAAAACATCTCTACGAGTTTAATTTTTAAAAAATACCGGGACTAAATTGAAAATTTGCTTAAATTATAGGGACTAAAACGCAAAATATTGAAACATTTTGCTCTCTTTCTAGTATTGAAATTAGAGCTAACCTAAATTAATCAATTGGTCGGGGGTTTTGTCTTAATGGCATCACGTGGCTCCCAATTCCAAGTTAATTTTTTAATTATTTTTAATTATTTTAAATGTTAATTTAATCTATAAACTTCAAAATTATTCCATTTGGTCCCTTGAAATTTTAAAATATTAATTTTAGAGGCTTAATTTTTTAAAAAATTAACTACTTTTGTCTTTATTTTAATTTTAATTCGTTAATGACGTAATTTAATTATACGTGCTACCACATTAATATAATCGACATTTCAGACAAAATGAATATATTAATTATTTTTTTATCCGAATATAAATTTTTTAAAAAAAATATCTCGTGTAAAATAAAAATAAAAATCAAGAAAATTATTAAAAGATACCCTAAACTAACCTAAAATCTACCAATAATTTTATAATTAAATAATATTTTAATCAATAAATTAGAATTAAACTGAAAATCATTGACTTTTAATATATTTATATTAGAGAGGAAAAAATAATAGATGTACACGCTTACACATAAATGTCCCTCAAAGAAAATAAATAATAAATAAAACCCCCAAGGTTTGACCGGTCAAATCCGTACATTTTTTAAAATACTTCGACTTAATTAATGCATAAAAAATAAAAATATCTATTAAATTACTATTTTGACCTTCAAATTAAGTTTTATTTCAATTTTGTCCCTTTTGTATCTATTCAGAATTGTCGTAATATTATACTAACATGTTTGGTTGAGTCATGCACATTGTTGGTGTAGATAGTAACTTTCAATTCTTTTAAATTTTTTCTTAGATATCTTATCTTTAAGATTACTCTTATTTAAATGTGGTATCGGTTCATTTATACACCTAATTCAGGTGTCACAATTGATTTACCGACTACCCACCCATATAAATAAAGCTGAAATGGTTCACCATATTTGTGAGATTCGACATCGATAGGTGAGGAGAACGAATCATTGTTTTTAAGGGCATGGAAACCTCTTTGTAATAGACGTGTTTTAAAACCGTGAAGTGACGGGGATACGTAACGGACCAAAACGAACAATATCTGGTAGCGGTAGACTTGACCTGTTACAATGAAGAGATCATATATGCACATACTAAGATAATCTCCTGATTTACTTGTTTGTTACTATGAATCAAGAATAATCTTTGATTTCTTGTTTGTTACTAAATCTATGATTTCATGTTCTGTTACACTGTAATTCTAATTATACACATCTATAAATACACGAGGTCGTGACCGTCATAGTGTCATTTATTTATTTAATTTATGACAGTTGGATGTGGGAATTTGGGCCAAGTTATTAAGTGGTTGTGTTTGCCTTGATTTGGTCTTATTGGAGTCCATGTGGGTTAGTTTCCAATATTTACAATTTTTTATTTTATATCAATATAATATTTAATTTCAAAATTATGCATATAATCACTATTTTTATTTACGTCTTTTCAAATTTTAACCCAAAATTTAAAAATACAAAATATATATATATATATATTAAAGTGGTTTCCTATCCATTTAATGGGACATATTTTTCTTTGTTTTATATATATTAATTAGGAAATGTATTTTATTATTTATTTATTTAAGGTTAAATCTTAAAAATATCTCTCCACTTTTAAAATTTAAAAAATAAAAAATAAAAAAAATGAAAAATGGAGTTTTCAAAAATTTCATTTTTTTTTGAACTTCAAAGTATTTTAAATTTAAAAAAAAACTTTAATAATTTTTTTAAAAAGATTATTATTATTAATTTTTAAAAGTAGTTTTAATGATTTATACTTCATATGATAAGAATTTTTTTAAATAGGTAAAAAATGTTAATGCTATTTATAAAATTTTATCGTTTTAAAAATAATCCTAAATAAGAATATTTTTGAATTTTTTTTAGTGAAAGAATATTAATTAAATTTTTAAAATATACTTTTAAAACACTATTAAAATTTTTTGGTTTTTTTGGTCAATTCATAATTTATTATTATAATTATTAATGATAATGGTCATGTAAATTGAATAAGTGGGATGAACCAATTAAATTAAATAAATCCATCTGTACCATTATTAATTAAATAAAGGATAATTTAATTTGATTCTTTAGAATTATTGATTTTTCATGACAAAATGTTGACATTAAATTTTAGAATAAGGTTTGAACCATATAAAATATTTATCTCAATAATAATTAATATATTTACAGAGGTTTAAATTCTCCTGCTCTTTATTGTATTAAAAAATATGTATTATTAGAGATATCCATTTAACTCAGTCTATAGACACTCCCCGATCAAAGAAAAATTCTCGTTTAAACGGAAAATATGAAGAGATTTATTCCCATCAGCTAAATAGGAAGAGGAAAATTCTCGTTGAAATACCGAAAAATCTCTGACTATAACACGTCATATCATTTTTAAATACCGAAAAATCTAACTTCAATAAAATATATAATGAATTTATTTTGGCTTTTCTTTTCAATTTTATTTATTGCTCATTGTCCAATGATTAGAGAAACGTATGTCTTAATTAATTACCCGAATTTCAACCGGCTTTTCTTAGCTGGAATTGTCGTGTAGGAGAGAGAAAAAAAAAANATGATATTGTCTACTTTGAACATAAGCTCTCGTAGCTTTGCTTTTGGTTTCCCCAAAAGGCCTCGTACCAGTGGAGATGTATCCCTTAGTTATAAACCCTCCCAACAATCCTCCCCTTGAACAAAGTACACCATAGAGCCTCTTTTGAGGCCTATGGAGCCCTCGAATAGCCTCCCCTTAATCGAGGTTCGACTCTTCTTTGGAGCCCTTGAACGAAGTACACCCTTTATTCGACACTTGAGTCACTTTTGACTACACTTTTGAAGGTCCCACCTTTTTTGTTGGACATTTGAGGATTCTATTTACATGACTAAGTTAAGAGCATGACTCTGATGCCATGTTAAGAAACACGGATCTTCACAATGGTATGATATTGTCCACTTTGAGCATAAGTTCTATGGCTGTACTTTTGGTTTCCTCAAAAGACCTCATACCAATCGAGACAGTATTTTTACTTATAAACCCATGATCTTTCTCTTAATTAGCTAACGTCGGACTCCCTCCCAACCATACTGAACATTATGATTGATTTGGTGGTTGTAAGAGAGTGACTTTGTAGTCCTTTTCATTCTTGTTTTCTTCTTTTTTGTGAACCGAAAGGCTTAAACACTGATGAGAACTAATATGAACTTTGGTTTGGGTCAGTTTGATTGTGAATTCTGGCTAAATATGAACTTGGGTTCCTGTTTTTAGGACCCATCTTCACTACTTGTTGTGTCCTTTGACAATATGTTAACCATGGTGCCTTCTGTCCTGTTCCAATCTGATGCAGTCTGTTGCACTTACTGCTGTTCCATTCTTTCTCATTGCTATTGCTTGGTTCGTGCTCTTCGGTATATGCTTGTTCATCACCTGTCTATGTCGTTGCTGTTGTCGGAGGGAGCCGTATGGCTATTCTCGAACGGCCTATGCCCTCTCCCTTGCTTTCCTCATATTCTTCACCATCGCAGCAATGTAAACATCCCTCTCCCTCCAAACTGCAGTATAAATCTTCTAATGTGGCTCAGAAGTTAATGTGAAGATATCTTTGTTTTTCTACTTTGAATCAGTGTAGGATGCATCGTGTTATATGTCGGTCAAGGGAAGTTTCATAGCCGTTCGTCGAGCACGCTGGACTATATAGTAGATCAGGCAGATGGAACTGCTAAAAACCTCAAGAATTTGTCAGTTTATCTTTCTTCAGCTAAGTCTATCGGAGTCGATTCGATATTTCTGTCTACCGACGTTAAGAAACAAATCGACGACATTGGCACGGAGATAAGTTCTGTTTCTTCCAATCTTACTGATGCAGCAGCTGATAACTCAGGCACCATACAGAGAGGCCTAGATGAAACGTTAGTAGATCCTCTTTTATCAAATTTCAGTGCTTTCTGTGACCCCGAGTAACACGTTTTCGTGTCGTATATTGCAGGCGACTTATCCTCGTTGTTATTGCTGCTGTTATGCTCTTGTTGGCATTTATTGGATTCTGTAAGTGTGTTTACTTTGTAAATGAATTATGAACTGACCATAATTGAATCTTTCTTAAATCGTTTCTGCTACCTGATCCAGTATGTTCCATCTTTGGATTGCAGTGTATCGTATACACGTAAGTATATCTACGGTTTCGTTTTCCTCGTACAAAACGTGTTTTTGATGTCATGTTGTAGACGATTGAACACTTTCTTATTCTCTGCAGCTTGGTAATATTTGGTTGGATTCTCGTTGCTGTCACGTTCATTTTATGTAGCGTGTTTCTTCTTCTTCACAAGTAAGGGTCTCGTTTCACCGATAAAGCATTTTATAACAAATTTTGTGAGATCCCACATCGGTTGGGGAAGAGAACGAAACATTCTTTATAAGGATGTGAAAAGCTCTCCCTAGCAGACGCGTTTTAGAAACCTTGAGGGGAAGCGTGAAAGGGAAAACCTAAAGAGGACAATATCTGCTAACGGTGGGCTTGGGCTGTTACAAATGGTATCAGAGCCAGACACCGGGCGATGTGCCAGCGAGGAGGCTAAGCCCTAAAGGGAGTGGACACGAGGCGGTGTGCCAGCGAGGACGCTAGGCCTCGAAGGGAGGTGGATTGTGAGATCCCACATCGGTTGGGGAGGAGAACGAAGCATTCTTTATAAGGGTGTGGAAACCTCTCCCTAGGACGCTGGGCTTCGAAGGGGGGTGGATTATGAGACTCCACATCGGTTGGGGAGGAGAACGAAACATTCTTTATAAGGGTGTGGAAACCTCTCCGTAGCAGATGCGTTTTAAAAACGTTGAGGGAAAGCCCAAAAAGGACAATATTTGATAGCCATGAGCTTGAGCTATTACAAATGGTATCAGAGCCAAATATTGGGCAATGTGCTAGCAAGGAGGCTGAGCACCAAAGGGAGATGGACACAAGGCGGAGTGCTAGTGAGGACGCTGGGCCCCGATGGGGGTGGATTGTGAGATCCCACATTGGTTGGGGAGGAGAACGGAACATTCTTTATAAGAGTATGGAAACCTCTTCCTGAGTACAATATCTACTAGCGGTGGGCTTGGGCTGTTACAAATTTGATGCTTGAAACAGGCTCTCTCTTGTTCAAGAAGTGCTCTTGTTTTATTGAATATCATCTCTATCAGCTCCGAATTGATTTCTTTTTCTTTTTCTCGTAGCGTGGTCGGAGATACATGTGTTGCAATGGAAGATTGGCTGCAGAATCCCACCGCCCACACGGCGTTAGACGATATTCTTCCTTGCGTCGACAACGCCACTGCCAAAGAAATTCAGTCCGGAACCAAGAATGTGAATTACCAACTTGTAAGTTTGGTCAATGGAGTGATCAACACAATCTCAAATGCCAACCCCCCTGCAAATGTCGCCCCTCCTCTGAATTACAATCAATCCGGCCCGTTGGTGCCGCCTCTTTGCAGTCCGTTTCATTCCAATCTCACGGACCGACACTGCTCGGTGAATGAAGTAGAACTGAGCAAAGCTCCTGAGGTAAGAGATATCTGATATAGCTAGCTCGAACAAGCACGTACAATGCAGCCTTTTACTGTCGAGTATCATATATCTAGCTAGCTCAATTCGAGTATGATATATGATATATGATATCTAGCTAGCTCGATTCGAGTATCATACATGATATAACTAGCTCAAACAAGCACGTACAATGCATTTTTCTTCGAAAATCTCGACGTATATCTCGAATTATTGCGTGCAGGTTTGGACGACGTTCACTTGTCAAGTATCATCCTCTGGCGTTTGCACCAACACTGGCCGGTTGACTCCAACTTTATACAACCAAATGACAGCTGCAGCAAACGTGAGCTATGGTTTGTATCACTATGGACCGTTCTTGGTCGAACTCGTAGACTGTACGTACGTTCGACAAGTGTTTACGGATATAAGTAAGAATCATTGTCCCGGGCTTCGACTATACTTGAAATGGATATATGTCGGGTTGGTTCTGGTGTCGGGTGCTGTCATGCTGTCCCTGATCTTCTGGATTATATACGCTAGAGAGCGACGACATCGGGTTTATACTAAGCAGTTTATTTCCAGAGATCCAGGAGAACAAGACAAGGGCAGCTAGGTATCAGTCCAATATGCATGACACTAGACACTCTTTGAGTACTTTTTCTTTCCATGTACATTATTTTGTTGCATGAGAACTGATAGAGTTTCACTTATTTGATGAACTTCATGTGATTTTATTTAATGGTTGCCTTCTGTTTCCCTTTTAAATCTTTTGTTCATTTAACCCACGAGACTAGAGACCCGTCTTGAATGGGGTGAGAAATCTCCGTTTAAACACAGAATGAAGGAGGGATTTGGGAGAGATTTTTCTCCATTAGCTAAATGAGAACAGGGACTCTCAAGCCAATCCCGATTCTGCGTGTGACAGGTCCAAGCCACGAGGCTAGTGACAAGCTCTGAATGGGGTGAGAAATTTTCATTTAAACAGGAAATGAAGGAGGGTGCGGAGAGAGATTTTTGTACGTTAGCTAAATGAGGACATGGATAAGGATAATCCTCGTGTATCGAGCCAATCTTTGTCCTGCTTTACTTTTATCTAGTAATAGTCTTGATTGGTCTGCGAAATTCGATGAGTCAAGGATAGGTCGAAGCTAACAAATTAAGAATTTGTGGCTCGTCGAAATGTGGTTCTTCAATTTCATTATCTTTGACTTTTCCAGCATCTATAAAATGAGGACAGTGAATTATCTTAAAAAGATCGTTGAATGAAGCGGAAATCTTTCTTTTTTTCCATCTATCACAAGGGGGCCTCAGACGAGGTAAAAGCTCATAGACATACCTACGAAGTTGATATATAACTCCAAAATTTAAGATAATTTGATTATTTTTATTTTTCCTTTTATTTGGAGGTTTATATTAGCGACTAAAATTAACATTTCATGAAAATAAAATTTAAATCGTTTTAAATATAAATAGAGGGCAATTTGGGCATTAAATAAGAAAACGTTCTATTGGATTAGATACTGGATAGGGTGAGAAGGACGTGTAATCCAAAGCGGCTCTGACAGCTTACGTGGCAAGTAAATGGGTAGTAAGACAGCTGTCAGACCAAACGGTACCATTTTTTGTCGTATTGGTATTTTTGGATTTAAACAGCCGAAAAGAAAAGAACAAAAAAGAAAAAAAGGTAAAAAAGCCGAAAGCTCATATACCTGAACCACAGGCCGGTTCAACTAACCCAACCGCCATAGGGTTGGTCGGGTTAAACATAGACATCATTCGCAACTTTTCCCACCAAAATAAAATTTTATTTATTTATTTATATATTATTTTTGCTGTTCAGTCCTCCTACTTATTTAAATTAATATTATAGTTTAAACTTGTAAATGTGCAAAAGATGAAGGGTATGATAGAAAATACGCCGCTCTATAAATTTGATAGGAAACCCAATAAATAGAGAGTGGAGTTGGAAGCTCAAGATTCATCCCCTTCTCTCTCTACTGTGACGAAAATGGCGGCAACGTCTCGAAGATCAAATCAGCAGTTCTCCGCTCGCTCTCACCGTCGACCTCCAGTTTCTCCTCCAGATCGGCCGCTTCCTTCTTCTGCAGAACGACTTCCCCGTCGCGTGTGAAGCTTCACGGTTCGCCTTCGGTTTCCGTGTCGTCCATGCGCTTTTCTCTAGACCGTGCGATTTCTCCGAACAGATCCGTGTCTGTTTCTTCTCGCTGCGGTGGGAAGGATCGAGTGGTGCAGAGGCAGAGCAGTTTGAAGAGGACGTGTATGTGTTCTCCTACAACTCACCCTGGCTCGTTTCGGTGTAGTCTCCATAAAGGTACTGTTTCGCAGCCTCACGCAGCGTACTCTCCAAGTAGGTTGAATGCTCGTAGATCGGCAATGACGAATTCTCTGGTTAGAATTGGAGGCGTTGAAGGCGATCTTGTGAAGCGAGCTTTAGCGGCATTGATTCGGCCTTCTTCTCATCAGCAACGACGCCGAGTTGATTTCAAGGTAAAGAGTAGCCGGCTGTCGATTATGTCCAAGGCCGAAGAAACATAATAATTTTTCGGCATGATGAAATTGCAAACAATCTCTGAGGTTAGCAATTGCCAAATCTCTGAAGTTCGACTAATCTTACGGTGTTATCGTTTTCTCTCCGGAGACCATTACCGGCATTCATCACTACAGAACTCTTAAATCTCCTTTGTACAGAAATTTTATAAACCGATATGACATTATTTGTGTTCATCGGTGCTCAGACCTAAAATTACCTAAAATTTCGATTAAATCGAGCAATCGATCTCAATCGAATCAAATTCACATCAACTAAAAAGGTTCATAACCTCACTAAACGGACCAGATTTTAGAATTAGGGTTTGGAAATTCCTCCATTAGCAGTTTTACCTCTCTTGAATCCTGAGTTCCTGCATTCCGTTACCTCCGCCATTTGATTTGACGATTTCCATGGATTCATTTCACTTCCATTGCCGTGGACTGCGATAGAGTTGTGGATAAGCATACAGCAATGATCAGGCTCTTTCATCGCCGCCTGCTTTGTCGCTTTCTGCTGTTTCTTTTGAATTCTCTGGAAGAGGTAAGAATTGGTATTGCTGCTTTTCCCTTTTCTTCTTGTGATCGGGATTTGTTTGTTTCATTTTTTGGGATTGATTTGATTGATTCTCAGCGGCCATGGATACGAATCGTTATCGAGTTTTAAAAAGACCTTCCAAAAGAAAATTGTTCATGGGCCTCAATTCATAACAACATCCTCCCTCGCATATCTACTAATGGCGGACTCTGATGATCCTGTAAACGTCTAAATTTTCCTACATGATGAAGTACTTTTTGGGGAACTCTTCCTAGGGATAAAAAAGTGTAATCAAAATACAGAGCCACAAAATCGGTGCCTGAAAGGGATGAATAAAGGAGAGGCGGCTCAGATCTGGAAATGGGGCAAAGCAGAGGAGGCCTACCATGGCGGCGAAGCCTAGCAGACAAGCCGGATCACCATGCCGATGAATCGAACCTCCTTGGCCATTGCCCTAAAATCCTCACACTCCCAAGTTCAAAACCATCATCATAGCCATTTTAGGGGAGAATTCCGGCACCACAGTTCACTGAAGGGCCGGACGTTTAGAGAGAGAGAGAGAGAAAGAGAGATAGACATACATACATATATATATACATATAAATATACAAACGCACACAAAGAGAGAGAGAGAGAGAAAGAGGGTTCGGAGGGGAAATCGCCGGCTGCCGGCGATACACAGCGAGGAAAAGAAGGATCTCCTCCAATCGCTCTGCAACAACGGAGCCTCATTCATGGCGGAGTGTGAGGCCGAACCCTAATTTTCCGCCGCTCTCCCCTCCCTCAATTTATAACCTCCTCCCTCTCCTTCCTCTATCTTCCTTCAAAAAAAAAAAAAAAAAAAAA
>NW_019646733.1:12804-24063 GCF_002806865.2 Cucurbita pepo subsp. pepo
CTCCATTGTTGTGTAATCTGAGGTTTTTGTTTTCTGGGTTTTGATGAACTTCAGAGAACTCTGGTGGGGTTCAAGTTTTTGAGGTCTCGGAGCCATGGAGGGCTGGAAGAAGCCTTGCGGAGCAGAACCCTGCTGGGAATTCGTCTCTGATTTTGGCTGAAGAGAGGACTCAGAGGAAAGACCCGCTGGATGATTTTAAACCCTATATGGGTGGATGGAATATCAGCAGCCAACATTACTGGGCTGTAAGTTCTTTCCCTGATTTCAATTTTGGGTTCTGTTTGTTGCAATGACTCTGTACTAATCTTCTTCTCTGTGTTCGGGTTGTCTTATATGAGTTGGGTTAGGAATCACGAATCTCTACACTGGTATGATATTGTCTACTTTGAACATAAGCTCTCGTAGCTTTGCTTTTGGTTTCCCCAAAAGGCCTCGTACCAGTGGAGATGTATCCCTTAGTTATAAACCCTCCCAACAATCCTCCCCTTGAACAAAGTACACCATAGAGCCTCTTTTGAGGCCTATGGAGCCCTCGAATAGCCTCCCCTTAATCGAGGTTCGACTCTTCTTTGGAGCCCTTGAACGAAGTACACCCTTTATTCGACACTTGAGTCACTTTTGACTACACTTTTGAAGGTCCCACCTTTTTTGTTGGACATTTGAGGATTCTATTTACATGACTAAGTTAAGAGCATGACTCTGATGCCATGTTAAGAAACACGGATCTTCACAATGGTATGATATTGTCCACTTTGAGCATAAGTTCTATGGCTGTACTTTTGGTTTCCTCAAAAGACCTCATACCAATCGAGACAGTATTTTTACTTATAAACCCATGATCTTTCTCTTAATTAGCTAACGTCGGACTCCCTCCCAACCATACTGAACATTATGATTGATTTGGTGGTTGTAAGAGAGTGACTTTGTAGTCCTTTTCATTCTTGTTTTCTTCTTTTTTGTGAACCGAAAGGCTTAAACACTGATGAGAACTAATATGAACTTTGGTTTGGGTCAGTTTGATTGTGAATTCTGGCTAAATATGAACTTGGGTTCCTGTTTTTAGGACCCATCTTCACTACTTGTTGTGTCCTTTGACAATATGTTAACCATGGTGCCTTCTGTCCTGTTCCAATCTGATGCAGTCCGTTGCACTTACTGCTGTTCCATTCTTTCTCATTGCTATTGCTTGGTTCGTGCTCTTCGGTATATGCTTGTTCATCACCTGTCTATGTCGTTGCTGTTGTCGGAGGGAGCCGTATGGCTATTCTCGAACGGCCTATGCCCTCTCCCTTGCTTTCCTCATATTCTTCACCATCGCAGCAATGTAAACATCCCTCTCCCTCCAAACTGCAGTATAAATCTTCTAATGTGGCTCAGAAGTTAATGTGAAGATATCTTTGTTTTTCTACTTTGAATCAGTGTAGGATGCATCGTGTTATATGTCGGTCAAGGGAAGTTTCATAGCCGTTCGTCGAGCACGAACTAATAAATTTCTATTCCTATTATATATATATATATATATTAACGTAAAACATATATCGATCTTTTTTGTCTCGTTATCACAAGGTTTACTTTTTAGTAATGAAATCGGTATCTATACATAAAGTCAACCGGTTAAGTTTGACATTTATGATCGAAAGTCAACATGTCATTAAAATATTATATTAATAATATTAGTGTCAACCACGAACGTGAGTTTAGTCAAAAACTCCAACTTGGTACTCAGAAAAAACATTTTTGTTCGATTTAGCTGGTAAGTTCAAATATTTACCTCACTATAATGTGATGTAGTTTATGAGAATTTATACGAACAATCTTAAAAGAAAAAGTAAATTAATCGCTAAATTATGCTCATACTAGAGTAAAAGAAATTAAAAATATTTTAAAGAAATAGATTATTATTATTATTATGATTATTCTTACACGTCCAAGGAATAATGGAAAGGTCCCACTTCACATTCGTCCGTTCATTCCAATTCCCAAACGATATGATCCTATAGAGCCAAATTGGGAGAAAAATCAGCTCAGATTCTGCGAAGCTCCTTCTCTCAGCTATGTTATCCCTTCTTCTTTGCTCTCTTCTCCTCTTTTCCCGTTCTTCACTCGTCATTTCTGCTATCAGCGCCATTCCCAGCTTCGGTACTCATGTTTTCATGTCTTAATCTGTTTCCTTTTGAAGAACAAAGAAAAAAATGAGCTCCATTGTTGTTTAATCTGAGGTTTTTGTTTTCTGGGTTTTGATGAACTTCAGAGAACTCTGGTGGGGTTCAAGTTTTTGAGGTCTCGGAGCCATGGAGGGCTGGAAGAAGCCTTGCGGAGCAGAACCCTGCTGGGAATTCGTCTCTGATTTTGGCTGAAGAGAGGACTCAGAGGAAAGACCCGCTGGATGATTTTAAACCCTATATGGGTGGATGGAATATCAGCAGCCAACATTACTGGGCTGTAAGTTCTTTCCCTGATTTCAATTTTGGGTTCTGTTTGTTGCAATGACTCTGTACTAATCTTCTTCTCTGTGTTCGGGTTGTCTTATATGAGTTGGGTTAGGAATCACGAATCTCTACACTGGTATGATATTGTCTACTTTGAACATAAGCTCTCGTAGCTTTGCTTTTGGTTTCCCCAAAAGGCCTCGTACCAGTGGAGATGTATCCCTTAGTTATAAACCCTCCCAACAATCCTCCCCTTGAACAAAGTACACCATAGAGCCTCTTTTGAGGCCTATGGAGCCCTCGAATAGCCTCCCCTTAATCGAGGTTCGACTCTTCTTTGGAGCCCTTGAACGAAGTACACCCTTTATTCGACACTTGAGTCACTTTTGACTACACTTTTGAAGGTCCCACCTTTTTTGTTGGACATTTGAGGATTCTATTTACATGACTAAGTTAAGAGCATGACTCTGATGCCATGTTAAGAAACACGGATCTTCACAATGGTATGATATTGTCCACTTTGAGCATAAGTTCTATGGCTGTACTTTTGGTTTCCTCAAAAGACCTCATACCAATCGAGACAGTATTTTTACTTATAAACCCATGATCTTTCTCTTAATTAGCTAACGTCGGACTCCCTCCCAACCATACTGAACATTATGATTGATTTGGTGGTTGTAAGAGAGTGACTTTGTAGTCCTTTTCATTCTTGTTTTCTTCTTTTTTGTGAACCGAAAGGCTTAAACACTGATGAGAACTAATATGAACTTTGGTTTGGGTCAGTTTGATTGTGAATTCTGGCTAAATATGAACTTGGGTTCCTGTTTTTAGGACCCATCTTCACTACTTGTTGTGTCCTTTGACAATATGTTAACCATGGTGCCTTCTGTCCTGTTCCAATCTGATGCAGTCTGTTGCACTTACTGCTGTTCCATTCTTTCTCATTGCTATTGCTTGGTTCGTGCTCTTCGGTATATGCTTGTTCATCACCTGTCTATGTCGTTGCTGTTGTCGGAGGGAGCCGTATGGCTATTCTCGAACGGCCTATGCCCTCTCCCTTGCTTTCCTCATATTCTTCACCATCGCAGCAATGTAAACATCCCTCTCCCTCCAAACTGCAGTATAAATCTTCTAATGTGGCTCAGAAGTTAATGTGAAGATATCTTTGTTTTTCTACTTTGAATCAGTGTAGGATGCATCGTGTTATATGTCGGTCAAGGGAAGTTTCATAGCCGTTCGTCGAGCACGCTGGACTATATAGTAGATCAGGCAGATGGAACTGCTAAAAACCTCAAGAATTTGTCAGTTTATCTTTCTTCAGCTAAGTCTATCGGAGTCGATTCGATATTTCTGTCTACCGACGTTAAGAAACAAATCGACGACATTGGCACGGAGATAAGTTCTGTTTCTTCCAATCTTACTGATGCAGCAGCTGATAACTCAGGCACCATACAGAGAGGCCTAGATGAAACGTTAGTAGATCCTCTTTTATCAAATTTCAGTGCTTTCTGTGACCCCGAGTAACACGTTTTCGTGTCGTATATTGCAGGCGACTTATCCTCGTTGTTATTGCTGCTGTTATGCTCTTGTTGGCATTTATTGGATTCTGTAAGTGTGTTTACTTTGTAAATGAATTATGAACTGACCATAATTGAATCTTTCTTAAATCGTTTCTGCTACCTGATCCAGTATGTTCCATCTTTGGATTGCAGTGTATCGTATACACGTAAGTATATCTACGGTTTCGTTTTCCTCGTACAAAACGTGTTTTTGATGTCATGTTGTAGACGATTGAACACTTTCTTATTCTCTGCAGCTTGGTAATATTTGGTTGGATTCTCGTTGCTGTCACGTTCATTTTATGTAGCGTGTTTCTTCTTCTTCACAAGTAAGGGTCTCGTTTCACCGATAAAGCATTTTATAACAAATTTTGTGAGATCCCACATCGGTTGGGGAAGAGAACGAAACATTCTTTATAAGGATGTGAAAAGCTCTCCCTAGCAGACGCGTTTTAGAAACCTTGAGGGGAAGCGTGAAAGGGAAAACCTAAAGAGGACAATATCTGCTAACGGTGGGCTTGGGCTGTTACAAATGGTATCAGAGCCAGACACCGGGCGATGTGCCAGCGAGGAGGCTAAGCCCTAAAGGGAGTGGACACGAGGCGGTGTGCCAGCGAGGACGCTAGGCCTCGAAGGGAGGTGGATTGTGAGATCCCACATCGGTTGGGGAGGAGAACGAAGCATTCTTTATAAGGGTGTGGAAACCTCTCCCTAGGACGCTGGGCTTCGAAGGGGGGTGGATTATGAGACTCCACATCGGTTGGGGAGGAGAACGAAACATTCTTTATAAGGGTGTGGAAACCTCTCCGTAGCAGATGCGTTTTAAAAACGTTGAGGGAAAGCCCAAAAAGGACAATATTTGATAGCCATGAGCTTGAGCTATTACAAATGGTATCAGAGCCAAATATTGGGCAATGTGCTAGCAAGGAGGCTGAGCACCAAAGGGAGATGGACACAAGGCGGAGTGCTAGTGAGGACGCTGGGCCCCGATGGGGGTGGATTGTGAGATCCCACATTGGTTGGGGAGGAGAACGGAACATTCTTTATAAGAGTATGGAAACCTCTTCCTGAGTACAATATCTACTAGCGGTGGGCTTGGGCTGTTACAAATTTGATGCTTGAAACAGGCTCTCTCTTGTTCAAGAAGTGCTCTTGTTTTATTGAATATCATCTCTATCAGCTCCGAATTGATTTCTTTTTCTTTTTCTCGTAGCGTGGTCGGAGATACATGTGTTGCAATGGAAGATTGGCTGCAGAATCCCACCGCCCACACGGCGTTAGACGATATTCTTCCTTGCGTCGACAACGCCACTGCCAAAGAAATTCAGTCCGGAACCAAGAATGTGAATTACCAACTTGTAAGTTTGGTCAATGGAGTGATCAACACAATCTCAAATGCCAACCCCCCTGCAAATGTCGCCCCTCCTCTGAATTACAATCAATCCGGCCCGTTGGTGCCGCCTCTTTGCAGTCCGTTTCATTCCAATCTCACGGACCGACACTGCTCGGTGAATGAAGTAGAACTGAGCAAAGCTCCTGAGGTAAGAGATATCTGATATAGCTAGCTCGAACAAGCACGTACAATGCAGCCTTTTACTGTCGAGTATCATATATCTAGCTAGCTCAATTCGAGTATGATATATGATATATGATATCTAGCTAGCTCGATTCGAGTATCATACATGATATAACTAGCTCAAACAAGCACGTACAATGCATTTTTCTTCGAAAATCTCGACGTATATCTCGAATTATTGCGTGCAGGTTTGGACGACGTTCACTTGTCAAGTATCATCCTCTGGCGTTTGCACCAACACTGGCCGGTTGACTCCAACTTTATACAACCAAATGACAGCTGCAGCAAACGTGAGCTATGGTTTGTATCACTATGGACCGTTCTTGGTCGAACTCGTAGACTGTACGTACGTTCGACAAGTGTTTACGGATATAAGTAAGAATCATTGTCCCGGGCTTCGACTATACTTGAAATGGATATATGTCGGGTTGGTTCTGGTGTCGGGTGCTGTCATGCTGTCCCTGATCTTCTGGATTATATACGCTAGAGAGCGACGACATCGGGTTTATACTAAGCAGTTTATTTCCAGAGATCCAGGAGAACAAGACAAGGGCAGCTAGGTATCAGTCCAATATGCATGACACTAGACACTCTTTGAGTACTTTTTCTTTCCATGTACATTATTTTGTTGCATGAGAACTGATAGAGTTTCACTTATTTGATGAACTTCATGTGATTTTATTTAATGGTTGCCTTCTGTTTCCCTTTTAAATCTTTTGTTCATTTAACCCACGAGACTAGAGACCCGTCTTGAATGGGGTGAGAAATCTCCGTTTAAACACAGAATGAAGGAGGGATTTGGGAGAGATTTTTCTCCATTAGCTAAATGAGAACAGGGACTCTCAAGCCAATCCCGATTCTGCGTGTGACAGGTCCAAGCCACGAGGCTAGTGACAAGCTCTGAATGGGGTGAGAAATTTTCATTTAAACAGGAAATGAAGGAGGGTGCGGAGAGAGATTTTTGTACGTTAGCTAAATGAGGACATGGATAAGGATAATCCTCGTGTATCGAGCCAATCTTTGTCCTGCTTTACTTTTATCTAGTAATAGTCTTGATTGGTCTGCGAAATTCGATGAGTCAAGGATAGGTCGAAGCTAACAAATTAAGAATTTGTGGCTCGTCGAAATGTGGTTCTTCAATTTCATTATCTTTGACTTTTCCAGCATCTATAAAATGAGGACAGTGAATTATCTTAAAAAGATCGTTGAATGAAGCGGAAATCTTTCTTTTTTTCCATCTATCACAAGGGGGCCTCAGACGAGGTAAAAGCTCATAGACATACCTACGAAGTTGATATATAACTCCAAAATTTAAGATAATTTGATTATTTTTATTTTTCCTTTTATTTGGAGGTTTATATTAGCGACTAAAATTAACATTTCATGAAAATAAAATTTAAATCGTTTTAAATATAAATAGAGGGCAATTTGGGCATTAAATAAGAAAACGTTCTATTGGATTAGATACTGGATAGGGTGAGAAGGACGTGTAATCCAAAGCGGCTCTGACAGCTTACGTGGCAAGTAAATGGGTAGTAAGACAGCTGTCAGACCAAACGGTACCATTTTTTGTCGTATTGGTATTTTTGGATTTAAACAGCCGAAAAGAAAAGAACAAAAAAGAAAAAAAGGTAAAAAAGCCGAAAGCTCATATACCTGAACCACAGGCCGGTTCAACTAACCCAACCGCCATAGGGTTGGTCGGGTTAAACATAGACATCATTCGCAACTTTTCCCACCAAAATAAAATTTTATTTATTTATTTATATATTATTTTTGCTGTTCAGTCCTCCTACTTATTTAAATTAATATTATAGTTTAAACTTGTAAATGTGCAAAAGATGAAGGGTATGATAGAAAATACGCCGCTCTATAAATTTGATAGGAAACCCAATAAATAGAGAGTGGAGTTGGAAGCTCAAGATTCATCCCCTTCTCTCTCTACTGTGACGAAAATGGCGGCAACGTCTCGAAGATCAAATCAGCAGTTCTCCGCTCGCTCTCACCGTCGACCTCCAGTTTCTCCTCCAGATCGGCCGCTTCCTTCTTCTGCAGAACGACTTCCCCGTCGCGTGTGAAGCTTCACGGTTCGCCTTCGGTTTCCGTGTCGTCCATGCGCTTTTCTCTAGACCGTGCGATTTCTCCGAACAGATCCGTGTCTGTTTCTTCTCGCTGCGGTGGGAAGGATCGAGTGGTGCAGAGGCAGAGCAGTTTGAAGAGGACGTGTATGTGTTCTCCTACAACTCACCCTGGCTCGTTTCGGTGTAGTCTCCATAAAGGTACTGTTTCGCAGCCTCACGCAGCGTACTCTCCAAGTAGGTTGAATGCTCGTAGATCGGCAATGACGAATTCTCTGGTTAGAATTGGAGGCGTTGAAGGCGATCTTGTGAAGCGAGCTTTAGCGGCATTGATTCGGCCTTCTTCTCATCAGCAACGACGCCGAGTTGATTTCAAGGTAAAGAGTAGCCGGCTGTCGATTATGTCCAAGGCCGAAGAAACATAATAATTTTTCGGCATGATGAAATTGCAAACAATCTCTGAGGTTAGCAATTGCCAAATCTCTGAAGTTCGACTAATCTTACGGTGTTATCGTTTTCTCTCCGGAGACCATTACCGGCATTCATCACTACAGAACTCTTAAATCTCCTTTGTACAGAAATTTTATAAACCGATATGACATTATTTGTGTTCATCGGTGCTCAGACCTAAAATTACCTAAAATTTCGATTAAATCGAGCAATCGATCTCAATCGAATCAAATTCACATCAACTAAAAAGGTTCATAACCTCACTAAACGGACCAGATTTTAGAATTAGGGTTTGGAAATTCCTCCATTAGCAGTTTTACCTCTCTTGAATCCTGAGTTCCTGCATTCCGTTACCTCCGCCATTTGATTTGACGATTTCCATGGATTCATTTCACTTCCATTGCCGTGGACTGCGATAGAGTTGTGGATAAGCATACAGCAATGATCAGGCTCTTTCATCGCCGCCTGCTTTGTCGCTTTCTGCTGTTTCTTTTGAATTCTCTGGAAGAGGTAAGAATTGGTATTGCTGCTTTTCCCTTTTCTTCTTGTGATCGGGATTTGTTTGTTTCATTTTTTGGGATTGATTTGATTGATTCTCAGCGGCCATGGATACGAATCGTTGTCGAGTTTTAAAAAGACCTTTCAAAAGAAAATTGTTCATGGGCCTCAATTCATAACAACATCCTCCCTCGCATATCTACTAATGGCGGACTCTGATGATCCTGTAAACATCTACATTTTCCTACATGATGAAGAACTTTCTGGGGAACTCTTCCCAGAGATAAAAAAAAGTAATCAAAATACAGAGCCACAAAATCGGTGCCTGAAAGGGATGAACAAAAGAGAGGCGGCTCAGATCTGGAAACGGGGCAAAGCAGAGGAGGCCTACCATGGCGGCGAAGCCTAGCTAGCAGATCAGCCGGATCACCATGCCGATGAATCGAACCTCCTTGGCCATTGCCCTAAAATCCTCACACTCCAAGTTCAAAACCATCATCATAGCCATTTTAGGGGAGAATTCCGGCACCATAGTTCACTGAAGGGCCGGACGTTTAGAGAGAGAGAGAGAGAGAGAAAGAAAGAGAGATAGACATACATACATATATATATACATATAAATATACAAACGCACACAAAGAGAGAGAGAGAGAGAGAGAAAGAAAGAGGGTTCGGAGGGGAAATCGCCGGCTGCCGGCGATACACAGCGAGGAAAAGAAGGATCTCCTCCAATCGCTCTGCAACAACGGAGCCTCATTCATGGCGGAGTGTGAGGCCGAACCCTAATTTTCCGCCGCTCTCCCCTCCCTCAATTTATAACCTCCTCCCTCTCCTTCCTCTATCAAACTAAAATTTAGAAAATTATCAATATATTTAAATTTAATAAATTAAATTACATTTTAGTCTCTAAAATTAAATTAAATGTCTGTTTGGTCGAGAATGATATATTTAAAAGTCACAAATTTATTAAATATAAAATTTAAATTTAAATCAATTAATTTTTAATATTTTAAATTTATTAAGAACATATAAAACACAACTTTAAAAATTTAGATATTTAAGGGAAACAAAATAAAAAGGATATATTAAACATTTCAGTTAATTTAGCAAATTTATTATTTTCTTTTTAAAATGTTGTATCTCCTTGAATAAAATTAGTAGTAATAAAATATTGTTAAGAATTGCAAACAGAAAGCTTTCATAGCTCAGTTGGTTAGAGCACCCGTTTAGTAAGCGGGAGGTCTTGAGTTCGACTCTCAATGAAAGCATTTTTTGAAATTATTATTTCCTCTTTCTCCCGCAACTGTAAAATCCAATTAATTTCCATTAATAAATATAACAATTTTGAATTATATAATTTTACAATTTAATATCTAAAATATTATATTATTTATTCATTTTAATTAATTATTGTTTTGTAATATTAAACATTTAATTTGAAGAAGGAATAAAAACATAATAATTATTGAAGTACTTAACTAAAATATAATTAAACTTTGAATTATACTATCCATAAATTCCTGAGAATAGTTTTGAATTTTATGTTAGTGACAAACACGTCTCCATCACCCGCTCACCCGCCCAACTTTCGTGGAGGAGAGAGACTATTTAATGAACTTATGGATAATTGAAATGATAATTGATGTTTTATCTACTGAGTTACATTCAGAATTTGTAAATAACAGGACCCTCAAAATAAGAGAATTGGGTTCGGTATGGATTTCTTGTTTCTCGCTTTTATTTTCATGAAAACAAGAAAAGAAAAGCAAAAAAGAGAAGCCAAAATAAGAAACGTTATCGAATGAGCTTCGAACCTTGTTTAAGGTTTATCTTAGGTGAAAATTTAACTTATTTGAATAATAATTGATATGTACTTCTTTTGAGATCAGAGATTCAAATCTCCATGATTTTCTTCTATTCTCGTGGAATTGTGAGATTCTGAAGTTCGATTTACGAGACATTTGTTGAAAAATTGTTTTGTGAAGTATGAGAGTGTTTAGACGGAAATTTATGCATGTAAGGTGTTTGATAAAAAGCCTGTAAGCAAGAGGAGGTTAATAAAGTGATGGAAATAGCCAAAGCTGCTCAGGAATCATGGGCAAAGACTCCATTGTGGAGGAGAGCTGAGGTTCTTCACAAAGCTGCTGCGATTTTGACAGAACACAAAGCCCCCATTGCTGAGTGCTTGGTGAAGGACATTGCAAAGCCGGCCAAAGATGCAGTGACCGAGGTACTGTTGTTGTTTTTGTTGGATTGTAGCTTTCTCCATGAAAAATATGAAGTGGTAATGGTTTCTCTGCTATGTCTAGGACAATACTACTTTTAGATGATAACGCACATTTTGTCTCAACCGTTTATCTTTCGATTTTGTATGACTAACGTTTTACTGAAACATACCCTGAACTTTACCTTTGATCTTTCATAAACGTTTTAAAAGATTTTTAGAATAGAAACTTGTTAGAACGTTGGATGAAAATTGAGTAATGGAACGGTGTGATGGTGACATGAATTGTAACTTGTGACATGGAATGATGTGATGGTAACTTGAATCGGAACATAAACAGGGATCTTATCAACTTGTTCTAACTTAGGATAATAAGTCTTACTTCACTATCGAGAAACGAAAGAAAACTTTCATCTTCAAGTTTAACTCAGACATAGCTTGCTTC
>NW_019646734.1:0-668 GCF_002806865.2 Cucurbita pepo subsp. pepo
ACATTGTGAGCCTCTGTCAATATCTCGCTCCTTAATTCCCCTGCTGCTAGAATACATAGGGTCCTTAATTCCTTCATTACTGGAATACAATGGCGTCCTTGACATAACCGTCCATCATCTTAGGATTTAGAGAACTGTCCACTAGGCCCTCTATTAACTGACTCATAATTACCTATATTTAAAAAAATCAGCTGCAGAAAGGTAAAAAACGTAATGGTTGGTGTCAAAAATGTCAAATCGAGCGAAATATGTCATTTTTTAGCCTAGAATTCCGAGAGGTATTGATCCTCTCGTTATGCAGTAGTGATCCTCTCTTTGAGGGACATTAACACATGAGCAAGTTGCAAAGTGGGTCGAGGCACGGGTCTTGAATGTTCATGCCCCTCTGTCACAATTGTAACATTTGTCGGAGTTACCATCGTTCGCATAGTGACCATATTTGTTACATATGTTCCACTGAATGTTGGAGTAAATTGATCGGCCACCTCTTCCTCGACTGCGTCCTCTTCCACGCCAATTTTCTTGGCTCGACTATCCCTTCTTCTTATAGTATTCTTCATGANTACATATGTTCCACTGAATGTTGGAGTAAATTGATCGGCCACCTCTTCCTCGACTGCGTCCTCTTCCACGCCAATTTTCTTGGCTCGACTATCCCTTCTTCTTAT
>NW_019646734.1:6717-7265 GCF_002806865.2 Cucurbita pepo subsp. pepo
CTCCTTTTCCTCACCCATAAAACATCACACCTTTTCCTTACCCTTTCCATAAAACATCACAAGACTGTTTCCTTTTCCTCACCTTTTCCTCACCCATAAAACATGACAAGACTGTTTTCTTCCTTTTCCTCACCCATAAAACATCACAGTTCCTAGACAAGACTGTTTCCTTCCTTTTCCTCACCCATAAAACATCACAGTTCCTAGACAAGACTGTTTCCTTTTCCTCACCTTTTCCTCACCCATAAAACATCACACCTTTTCCTCACCCTTTCCTCCTTTTCCTCACCCATAAAACATCACAGTTCCTAGGCAAGACTGTTTTCTTTTCCTCACCTTTTCCTCACCCATAAAACATCACACCTTTTCCTCACCCTTTCCATAAAACCCATAAAACATTGTTTCCTTTTCCTCACCCATAAAACATCACAGTTCCTAGACAAGACTGTTTCCTTTTCCTCGCCCATCCTTTTCCTCCTTTTCCTCACCCATAAAACCTTTTCCTCCTTTTCCTCACCCATAAAACATCACAGTTCCTAGACAAGACT
>NW_019646734.1:9667-10010 GCF_002806865.2 Cucurbita pepo subsp. pepo
GGCTGTGACATGAGGAAAAAGGAAACGAAAAGGAAGGAAACGAAAAGGAAACAGTGGCATTCTCTAATGTGACATGAGGAAAAAGGAAACGAAAAGGAAGAAAACAGTGGCATTCTGATGTGACATGAGGAAAAAGGAAACGAAAAGGAAGGAAACAGTGGCTGTGACATGAGGAAAAAGGAAACGAAAAGGAAACAGTGGCTGTGACATGAGGAAAAAGGAAACGAAAAGGAAACAGTGGCTGTGACATGAGGAAAAATGAAACGAAAAGGAAGGAAACGAAAAGGAAACAGTGGGCATTCTTGGCTGTGACATGAGGAAAAAGGAAACGAAAAGGAAGGAA
>NW_019646734.1:16107-16854 GCF_002806865.2 Cucurbita pepo subsp. pepo
AAAAGGAAACAGTGGCATTCTGATGTGACATGAGGAAAAGGAAACGAAAAGGAAACAGTGGCATTCTGATGTGACATGAGGAAAAGGAAACGAAAAGGAAACAGTGGCATTCTGATGTGACATGAGGAAAAAGGAAACGAAAAGGAAACAGTGGCATTCTGATGTGACATGAGGAAAAACAGTGGCACATGAGGAACAGGAAACAGTGGCATTCGGATGTGACATGAGAAAAAGGCAACACTGGCATTCGGATGTGACATGAGGAACAGGCAACAGTGGCATTGGCATTCGGATGTGACATGAGGAACAGGAAACAGTGGCATTCGGATGTGACATGAGGAACAGGCAACAGTGGCATTGGGATGTGACATGAGGAAAAGGCAACAGTGGCACATTGATAAGCGCCAACAATGCTGGAATTTGCAAAGCTAGAGAGGCATTCGGATGTGACATGAGGAACAAAGGAAACGAAAAGGGAAAAGGCAACAGTGGCACATGAGGAAAAAGGAAACGAAAATGAAACAGTGGCANAGAATCGGAATTGATCGATATATTTCTCGAAACAAACGAAAAGGAAACGAAAATGAAACAGTGGCACATGAGGAAAAAGGAAACGAAAAGGAAACAGTGGCATTCTGATGTGACATGAGGAAAAAGGAAACGAAAAGGAAACAGTGGCATTCTAATGTGACATGAGGAAAAAGGAAACGAAAAGGCAACAGTGGCATTCGGATGTGACATGAGGAA
>NW_019646734.1:23203-24011 GCF_002806865.2 Cucurbita pepo subsp. pepo
GAAAAGGAAACAGTGGCATTCTGATGTGACATGAGGAAAAGGAAAAAGTGGCATTCTGATGTGACATGAGGAAAAGGAAACAATGGCATTCTGATGTGACATGAGGAAAAGGAAACAGTGGCATTCTGATGTGACATGAGAAAAAGGAAACAGTGATGTGACATGAGGAAAAGGAAACAGTGGCATTCTGATGTGACATGAGGAAAAGGAAACAGTGAAAGGAAACAGTGGCTTTCTGATGTGACATGAGAAAAAGGAAACAGTGAAAGGAAACAGTGGCATTCTGATGTGACATGAGGAAAAGGAAACAAAGGCATTCTGATGTGACATTTAAGGAAATAGTGGCATTTTGATGTGACATTTTTATGGATGAGGAAAAGGAAACAGTGGCATTCTGATGTGACATTTTTATGGGTGAGGGTGGCATTCTGATGTGTCATTTTTATGGGTGAGGAAAAGGAAACAGTGGCATTCTGATGTGTCTAGGAACTGTGACGTTTTATGGGTGAGGAAAAGGAAACAGTGGCATTCAGATGTGTCTAGGAACTGTGACGTTTTATGGGTGAGGAAAAGGAAACAGTGGCATTCTGATGTGTCTAGGAACTGTGACGTTTTATGGGTGAGGAAAAGGAAACAGTGGCATTCGATGTGTCTAGGAACTGTGATGGGTGAGGATAAGGAAACAGTGGCATTCAGATGTGTCTAGGAACTGTGACTTTTTATGGGTGAGGAAAAGGAAACAGTGGCATTCTGATGTGTCTAGGAACTGTGACGTTTTATGGGTGAGGAAAAGGAAACAGTGGCATTC
>NW_019646735.1:0-984 GCF_002806865.2 Cucurbita pepo subsp. pepo
TATAGTATTAAAGAGAATTTTCTTATCTTCTATCTTCTTTTAAACAAGAGAACTGTTAGGATCGCATAACAATGCACACACTCGCTCAAGTTAAACACAAAGAGGAGAAAGAAATTTCAAGGAGGAATATTAACTAAAGGTGTTAGGATCACACAACAATGCACACACTCGCTCAAGTTAAACACTAAGATGAGAGAGAAAATTCAAGGAGGAATATTGACTAAAGGTTTTATTGATGACTTCAGTATGTACAAAGAATACAGAGAAGGAAGAAAGTACATTTTGAGCACTACTAATAGGTATATATATGGTTTTAATTTACTAAATATAGCTTTAACAGATTTAATTACCTAACAAATATCTACCTATACATCTGTACCAGATCTTACGAAATATGTACCATATATCTCTACTAGATGTTTACGAAAGATCTACCATATATATTTTGTTACGCACAACAACGCACACGCTCGATCTAGATGAACACAAAGAATGGGATAGAGAAAAGTGCAAGGAGAACTCTGGCTAAAAGGATTGTTTTTATTGATTACTTCACATAAGTACAGTAAGAGAGAATTACAGAGAATAGAAAGTACATTTCAAAGCTCTACCGGACGGGATATATATATAGTTCAGTTTACTATATATAGGTTTACCAGATTTAACCATTTACTATATATAGCTATTTACTATATATAGTTTTACCCGATTTAACCATCTACTATATATAGCTATTTACTATATATAGCTTTACCGGATATAGCTTTACCAGATATAGCTTTACCAGATATAACTGTTGACCAAGCTATAAATAAGCAGCAGGCTCCATAACCTAACAATTCTCCCACTTGGAGACTGATGTAGTCAACCAAGAATTTCATTCTCAAACGACCATGAGCATCTTCATGGTCTTCATGGCACCATATCAATTGAGGCTTTGCACAACCTCAATATTCCAACATCAACACATTTTGTCAACATGTT
>NW_019646735.1:3776-7612 GCF_002806865.2 Cucurbita pepo subsp. pepo
TCAAATTAGAGAATATGCACTAAATATATACGATATATTTAACTACATTTTTGTTTTAATTACGAATTAAACAAAAAGAGAGAATTGGAGATATTTAAATAAGATTTAAATATTTTAATTAAGAATAGAGATTCATAATTAATATGTGCCGGAATTGATTAGGATTGACACTTGAATTAATGTTAAATATTAACTAAAATTTTTAATTAATCATTTAATATTATTTTGATTTGAAATTAATTATTTAAACTAACTGCTGAATTAAAATAGAGAAAGTCGAAATGTACTTCACCTAATGGAAAAATACATATTTGAGTTAGTGTAATATTGAGTGTCAAAATTTGGTTTACTCAAACTTCCATTACATAATCCCACAAATTTGAGTGAATTTTTAGTGTTAAAATTTGGTAATCTCAAATTTGCATCAACATGCAAATATGACTCTATAAATAGAATGATCAACCTACATGTAAAGTCTCCTTGAAAAACTCTCTTCGTATATACTAAATTCCTTCCTAGTTTTGACACTCATTGGATTCCACCATCCCATTCTAAGGCAGGAGAATAGTAGGGAAGACACTAGTGGTGGTTCAAAACCGATTCGTGAGAAAATCGAAAGAATAACAAAAAAAAAAAAAAAAGAAATTTGAACTACAAAAGGTTAGTACTCAACTCCTTAAGTTTTAATGTTTTTGAACATGCTAGCTAATTTACTATAATTGATGTACTTAGAGTGTCTAAGATCCAAATTGCTTCCACATGCATTATATTAACACCATTAATTGGTATCAGAGCAAGTTTTAGGCACTTTATTTACATTAATTTGAGCATGGTGGGTACCATTTCATGAATGAAATTTGTGGTTGCTAAAGTGGATGTTTATGGTTTTTGTCATTTTATTTTATGCTTCCATTTGATTCAATTGTTGTAATTGGCCTAATGTATATGGGCTTTAATGAGTGAAGAAAGGTCTGTAATTTTTATGGAGTCATTAGAGTCCATTTTAGGTTGTAATTGATAAAAAAATGGAAGAGTTGGCAAGCTGAACAGAAGAAGAAGTAAGAATTTTTGCTTCCAGGCTCGACTTATCCCGCGGCAAGCTCTAGGGAGAGGATCAAGTTTTTTTTTTAATTATTAATGTAATAATTTAGTTAATTGCTTTCTTTAAAATGCCAAAACCAGTCCACTTGAGTGTGTTTAATTAATTATGCATTGTCAATGTATGTTTAAATTAAATAGAAAATGTGTATGCATAAAGTATGTCATACAGATTTAAAATCCCACCATAGGTTAAGCATGTTTCATGCATTACAAGTATGTTATAAGTGTTATAATGTATAGTATGCATGTTTAGGGTTGCACGAGTGATTGATATAAATTGTTATATTATTGCATGGGATGGATGATTATATAATTGTTATATTATTGCATGGGATGGATGATTATATAATTGTTATATAAAGCATGTTAGATGCATGTTATAGGTTATTTTTAAACGTCATAAAATGAGATAGACGTTAAAACCTATAACAAAGATAATTGCATGCGCACTTTGGGTTGGCAACCAAGCACGATCAATTTTAATTGTTAAAATAGGTTGATATCTTGTAAGACTGTGGTTACAAGAAAGCTCACCTGGCACGATCTTGTCTAAGGCTGGAGGTACTTAAGTTGACGGGTTACGGAACACCTACTACTTGGAGATCGAGCCAGTACTTGAGTTTAGTTAGCCCAATTTTATGAGCATGCGTGAGTGATGTAAGAATTTTATAAAAAATGAAAAATCACCTAGACATCATAGGTAAAAATCCAGTATGAATGTTATACTTGGAAAAATCACCTAAACTTAGGTTATATTTAATTAGCCGAAATATACCTAAGTAATAGGTATACCCAACCATCTAAGTTACCGTGGGAGGAAAACAGTATATGAGATACATCGTTTTCTTTTTACACTCTCTGGAAAATTCACACCGTGAGATCCATGCTCGGCCTCGTGTTGCCCTGGGAGCGGCCTCCATTCGGAAGGTATGTGCATGAGTCAATAACAAGGTGAATAGAGAAAGTATTTATAGTAAGTGGGAGAAGGAAGTATATCAACACATCCTATGGTCTCCACCATTAGGTTGCACCGTGAGATTCTCATGTTCCGCCTGCATGTTGCCCTAGAGCAACTACCCATTCAGAGGGTCGTAACATGGGAGTCGAAACAATGCAAACTTCAGAAATGGATAGGATTTCTTAAGTCCATTCCCAACTTTGGTTTTTTCATTCGATAGCATTGTTGGGGTCGATCTCTGAGGTTTGAAAATAGTGGGTCCCACTTACAAAGAATTACTAAGAGTTAGTATATTCTTGACCAAAGTGGCATAACTAAAACACTATAGGAATAAGAGTTATTCTAGGATTAATGTTTAAGTCAAGAATGTCTTGGTTTAGTGAAGGAGTGATTGACTGTCCCTCGGTGGCAGTTGCTCTGACTCACTAAACTACCGTTGCAAAATTAATAATTTTTTGGTATATTATTACATTTGCTAAACCTGATTAGATTAAAAAGGACTAAGTCAATTCACTAATAGAATTTGTTTTATATTTGAGCATGACAATCTCAATAGTACAATTACTCGCTTCTAAGAAATTAAACGGCGACAATTACTCAACTTGGAAATCAAACCTAAACACAATACTTGTAATTGATTATTTGAGGTTTGTTTTACCTGAGGAATGTCCTCAAAACCCTGGCTCAAATCCAAACCGAACAGTTCGGGATGCATATGACAGATGGACAAGGGCAAATGACAAAGCCCGAGTGTACATTTTAGCCAGCATATCTGATGTTTGGCTATGAAACACGATGTTATGGGTACTGTTAAAGAGATTATGGAATCTCTAAAAGGGATGTTTTGACAACCGTTCTTCTCCCTTAGATATGAAACCATAAAATACAGTTACAACTGTCGATGAAAGAAGGGACCTCAATTAGAGAACATGTCCTGGACATGATGGTCCATTTCAATGTGGCAGAAGTAAATGGAGCTGTCATTGATGAGAAAAGTCAAGTCAGTTTTATCATGGAGTCTCTTCCAAAGAGCTTCCTATAGTTCCGCACGAATGCGATGATGAACAAGATAGAATATAACTTAACTGCTCTTCTCTGCCAGGTGAATTAAGTTATGCTACTAATACTAAATTGGGAGAATGGTAATGAAAATGGAATGAATTTTAATTAGCTTGCAATTTTGTGTACGTACTTCCAATGATACTTGAGATCGATACCTTTCCCATACGACATTTCAACCAATACCATCTAAATAGTTACCTTGTATCTATTTCTCATGTGCAATTGCATGTCTCAGTTGCCTATAAAATCTATAACGAATAACTCTCCAAAAGTAGGATTATATTAAGTTTTTTTTTTTTGTAGTCAATTTTGCACTTATACAAACCATTTTCAGCAAATGGGAAGAAATGGGAGGATCAGACGCACTTGGCTGAGACGCAAAGTGATGAGGATGAGCCAGCCTTACTTACAGCACAAGTTTGTGAAGTCCGAACTCTCGGTTCACCAGAGTTGACGGAGATGGCTCTTTATGAAGAGAAGGTTGTCCCGGAAGAAATTGAGAAGAAAAACAACACTTGGTTCCTAGATACGGGAGCCAGCAATCATATGACTGGTTGTCGAAGTTGGTTCTCGAAATTGAACGAGTCAGTGACCAGCACGGTGAAGTTCGGAGATGGATCACTTGTAGAGATAAAAGGACGTGGAGATGTGAAGGCTGCGTCTGTGAAGAAAGCAGAGAAGATGATCGATGAGGAGAAAATCGATGGCTCTGTGA
>NW_019646735.1:15829-16972 GCF_002806865.2 Cucurbita pepo subsp. pepo
GAGATATTTGATCAACAAGAATCATTCAAGCTAGACATGATCGATCTTGCTTCATTCTTCTTCAATGTAGCATGAATTGAAACATCTTTTGATAATTTTGACAGCCTTTTCTTCACATCTTCATTGAAGTATATTGTATGATTGATGCCTCTTGGTTCATATCAATTTTTGTGCTTGTTTTTCCTTTCTTTTTATTTTTGTTTGTTACTTTTTCAATTAGGTTGGCAATTACTTGTGGCCAATTTAATCGATTCTATTTTGTTTCTGCTATTGATCATGACGTATCTTTCTAATTAAATTGCTAAATAAAACTAAATAATTGGATAAAAGAAAAGGAGATATGAGATATAACTTACCGAGAAATCTCAAATCTCTCCCCTCTGTTAGTTTATTTAATCTTGTATTAACCGTAATTTATTTGTATTTATTGTTTGTATTTCAAATTATATTGGTTAAGGGAANGTTGAGGAGATAGACGGCCGTCATGACTGTTAGTTTATTTAATCTTGTATTAACCGTAATTTATTTGTATTTACTGTTTATATTTCAAATTATGTCGGTTAAGGGTAGTTACTAGCGGTTAAGGGTAGTTACTAGCGGTTAGTGTGGCTATTCTGTCTATATATATGTATTCTGTAACAAGTTGAATAATGAGTAAGTTGGTTTATTGCCTCTCTTAGTTGTATGAGTGTTTTCTAACATTTGGTATCAGAGCCAGGTTACATGCCAAAGATCATGCCGAGCAACACTGGAGAGAGAGGAGAGTCGTCGAAGTTTGCAACAAAGGAAGGTATGGTAACACTCCAATACCCGACGTTATCGAAAACCAACTACTCAGCATGGGCTATGAAGATGAAAGTCTATTTGCGTGCTCAAGGGGTGTGGGATGCAATCGAATCAACCGAGTCTCTTGATAGTCTTGATGAAAGGAAAGATCAAATGGCCTTAGCAGCTATCTATCAAGCAATCCCTGAGGAGATGTTGTTTTTGTTAGCAGAGAAAGAGACAGCAAAAGAAGCATGGCAGACGTTAAAAACTATTCATGTCGGTGGTGAACGTGTAAAGGAGGCAAAGATCCAAACTCTGAAGATTGAGTTTGAAATTATGAATATGAAGGAGTCCGAGACTATTGATGATTATGCA
>NW_019646735.1:23242-23994 GCF_002806865.2 Cucurbita pepo subsp. pepo
AGAAGGTAAATTCACACCCTTTATTTATTTATTTATTTATTTATTTACTGTATCTTTTTCATAAACAAAAAATTAAAAAAGAAAAAAAAATCATTATTTATACCAATTACGAATGATTTTACAACAAATTAGTTTTTTGTTTCTTATTTTCAAAAACTAAATTTGGTATTTCATAATTTTTTTTTTTAATTTTCTATTCATGGGGGCGAAACTATAAACTATTTAAAATCATAAACCAAAAATGATATTGCAGGAAGGATTGTTTGGGCATCAGTAGTCATCTTGGTGTTGCTGTTCATGGCTCAAAGATTAGGAACCGACAAAGTGGGCTACACTTTTGCCCCAATCATCTTCATTTGGTTTGCTTTCATTGCTGCAATCGGTGTTTACAACTTTTTCAAATACGACCCAACTGTGATCAAGGCCTTAAATCCAGCCTACATTATTTATTATTTCCAGAGGAACAAAAAGGATGCTTGGATTTCTCTCGGCGGCGTTGTTCTTTGCATTACAGGTTCTTAAATCTTCTTATATTCTTTACCTTTACCCTTTTTCATGAAGAAGAGACCACACAATCTTTATAACAACACGACGAATACAGGGACGGAAGCATTGTTCGCCGACGTCGGGCATTTCAGCGTCCGATCGATCCAGCTGAGCATGTCCCTAGTGACCTACCCATCTCTAATATGCGCTTATGCAGGCCAATCTTCGTTTCTTCGCAAGCATAGTGATCTAGTTTCACACACATT
>NW_019646736.1:0-367 GCF_002806865.2 Cucurbita pepo subsp. pepo
GTTATGCAGACTCTCGTAGGAAAGACCTCGAGTTTGCGGTGAGTGATCACGTCTTCCCAAAAGTAAGCCAATGAGAGGAGTGCTAAGGTTTGGGAAGGAGGGCATGTTGAGCTCGAGGTTCGTGGGTCCCTTTGAAATCCTAGAAAGGGTAGGGCCAGTGGCATACAGACTAGCATTACCACCCACGCTCCCCGCAGTGCACAACGTACTCCATGTATCGCTGATGAGAAAGTACACTCTGGATCCAACTCACATCATTGATCACGAGACACTTTCCCTTCGGGAGGATCTAACGTATGAAGAAAAAGCCATTGGGATAATGGCACGTGACGGAAGGAAACCACGAAAAGGGAAATTCCATTAGCAA
>NW_019646736.1:6758-7414 GCF_002806865.2 Cucurbita pepo subsp. pepo
CCTTACAAATACAACATACATGGCTTTATATAGCCTCAAAATGAAACTATTAAAGGCCTTCCAAGAGTTGTAACATTCATACTTAATGGTCATAATTAACCTTTATGAAATTGTAACCTAAAGGAAATAAAAGAAATATATTAATGAAATACAACAACTCTAAATTACAATAAATTGTAATCCACCCAAAATCTATAACATGAAACTTCATTCTTCTTCAATGTGGCATGAATTGAAATATCTCTTGATAATTTGAACAATAGTTTCTTCACATCTTCATTGAAGCATATTGTATGATTGATGTCTCTTGGTTCATATCATTCTCCACTTCTTCAAGAGGATTCGTCCTCGAATCTATTTGTGAAACTTTGCTGCAAAAAATAAGTTATGGAAACACGAAGGACCTCACAACACTCACTCACGAGTATACACAAGGAATTTTAGGCCACTCATTTTACACTCGTTTTCACAAACGACGCTCTCATTCTCACCTCTCAAAATTTTAAAGAGAGCAAAGATTGAATTTTGAACTCTCGGTCGATTAAAAACTAAAAAGATAAAAATAAATAAAAATCAAATTGAGAAGAAACGCAAAGGAAACATATATCCGATCTTGAGCCTGAAGCTCTGATACCAAATGATAAGATAAGGAATCA
>NW_019646736.1:12297-16592 GCF_002806865.2 Cucurbita pepo subsp. pepo
CATGTTAGTGGAATTTTGAGGTGTCAAAATTTGGTTTAACCAAACTTGCATGTTTGCCAAATAAACCCCACAAGTTTGAGTGGAATTTTGAGTGTCAAAATTTGGTTAATTCAAACATGCATGCTTGCCACATAATCCCAAACATTTGAGTGGAATTTTAAGTGTCAAAATTTGGTGATCTCAAATTTGCATGAACATGCAAACATCACTCTTTAAATAGAGTGATCATTGTACATGGAAGGTCTTCTTCTTCTTGGTGGAAAACCTTGAGAAAAACCTCTCACAAACATCTCTTCACATATACAAAATCTCTTCCAAGTTTAGTCACTCATCGGATTCCACAATCCTGTTTTAAGGCCGGAGGATAGTGGAGAAGACACTAGTGGTGGTTCAAAACCGGTTCGTGAGGAAAAAGGAGTTTGAACTACAAAAGGTTAGTATCTAAACTAATTAAGTTTTAATACTTATGAACATGCTAGTTATATACTATAATTAATGTTCTTAAAGTGCCACAGATCCAAATTGCTTCCGCATGTGTTATATTAACACCATCAATAGGAAGGTGCGATTCGTGAGAGCACCTTGTCTCGGACTGTTGATGGTTTAGATTGGGGACTCGGATCTCTGGCATCGGTTCTGATCCGATCTCCTTCCCCTACCTCAAAAACCTTAATCTTCTTTCTCTCTTCTTTCTCCTCTTTCTCTCCCCTCTTCTTTCTCTTTTCAGATTATGACCCGATCAAATCAGACCCCTCAAGTAATAATAAGGCAAAATGACTAGTTTGCCCCTATAGTGCCCAATTTTTTTTTTTAATTTTTTTTTAATTTTTTTTTTCNATGAACCTTGAGTAGTACCCTAAAGTGTAACACGAGGGTAGAAAATTCTTGTGCAATGTTTGAAAGAGGTAATGTATATGAGTAGTTTGTTCTCTAATATTAGTACTAAAGGGGTACTATCAGCATCCGTTTATGCAAAGATGAAAGCCTTTCTCAATGTTCAACCAAAGGTATACGAACGCTTTTTGTATGGATTGCCTTATCCAATATAAGGTTTTCGACGACCGGTTGCAATCGTATTCTACTCGAAAACAGAAGATTACAAAAGTTAGTTGGTTACTATGACAATGATTGGTGCAGAGACATAGATGATCAGAAAAGTAGATCGGGTTATGTATTATTCTTCATGGGCAACACAACATTTACTTGGCTTTCAAAGAAACAACTGATCGTGACACTCTCAACGTGTGAAGCTGAGTACGTGGCATCATCTTGGTGTGTGTGTCACGCGATATGGCTTAGAAATTTGTTGAACAAGATGGAATTAAAGCAACGAGGTGCAACTGTGATTCAAGTTGACAACAAATCATCAATTGAGTTGGCAAAGAACCCAGTGAACCATGAAAGAAGCAAACACATTGACGTTTGTTTTCCTTTATTCGATATCAGGTGAAGGAAGGAAGCGTAAAATTGCTGCATGTGGCAAGTCAGGATCAAGTTGCAGACATCTTCACAAAACTGCTACCAAAAGTACTTTTCGACAAATACAAGAAGATTGTTGACATGACAGATGGTAGGAGCAGTTAAGTTTATAGGGGAGTTTTGTTCAATAAACTAAAAAAAGACTAAATTCCAATTTTAGTTAATTTATTAGTAGAGTTTAATTTGAGAAGTCAGTGAAAGAAAAGAGCGAGAGGGTTCATAGGAATAATGGCACGTTTATGGGTGGCTCTTTCATACCTATTATTAGAATTAGAAAAACTTATAAATACCTAGCCTTCTATCTTCTATTATAAAGTAAGAGAAAAGAAAAGAAAAAAACAGACCAAAAAAAAAACATAAAAGTAATAGAAAAGGGTTTTTTTTTTTTTTTTTTTTTTNCGACATCTCTTTCACAAATACGCGAGTAGTATATTTTCACAAATTAGTATCAAAGCGTTCTATCGTTAGTGTGTGTGAGATTTTATCTCACAAATTAGTGAGATTTATTTAACACAAACGTCGCCTAAGGTCCAACAAAACAACAAAGTTGGAAAAAAAAATGAATGTAGGACTTGGATTACCCTCTTGGCTTGTCATGAGGGTGCCAATATCAAGATGCCACATGGTTGAAAATGTACGATCGTAACACAGGACATCTCATCTAGGTGAGGGAAAACATGAATCCCTTGTTTGTCAATCTGCTAGAAAAACATAGTGCAAGTTCAAAGTCAACCCGAAAGGGTTATTTAGTCATTATACCCTCCTCTCATTAAGCAATTCTAATTGAGGTTAGTAGTAGATATTAAAAAGGAAAAGAAAGAAAAGAATAGAAAAGGAAAGAGGGAGAGAAAGAAAGTAGAGAGAGAGGGAGGTAACTGCCGCTACGGCCACGAGGAGTACAATTCCGGTCGAGCCTTCTTCACGAAATCTTAACAAAATAAAGAGGAGAACATTCTTGACTCTTAAATCGTCCAAAACTGTCAAGAAACGAAGAAAATCTAAAGGTGAAGTTCTTGAATCTAGATTCTCAGATTTCCTTCATATCTGTGAGATATAGTAAGAGTTAGAATCTGAAATTTGAGTATGTTAATCTAGGGAGGATTACGATCAAGTCCTGTGAAGGAAGTTGTAGTTGATTCGGATTGGAAGTAGGAGTTCCGACATTCGTCGAAGAAGGTAGGTATTGATGTTTCTGGCCATCTTTGGATTAAGATAATTATCTCTATGGTTAGAAATAAATTACAAGAAAAATATCTACCCATGGATGGATATGCAATCTACAAATATCATGAAGGAACCGTATTAATCTGAGTTATGTAGAAAGAAATATAAAAATGAAAAAATAATCGTATTCTGGAAATCGCAGAAGGAAGACGGCGGCCGAGACATGTGTCAGGAAGCGAAGGAGCCGCGCATCGCCGGAGAAGAAGGGACACGTGTCAAGCATCCAATGGCAGAGAAAATTCAATGGAATACTTTGCGTCGGGTAGGAACCGAAGGTCGACGACCTGCTACCCGAGTCTGTGACCTGATGACCCGCGCGCAACCCGGATTAGGGGTGTACATTCAACCCGACAACCCAGACAAACCCAACCCGAGGTTGGGTTGGGTTGGATTAGCCTCTTGGATTGGGTTGGATTCATTTTTCGGAACCCGAACTATTTTACAATTTTCGCTCCTTGTTCTTGATTGATTTTTTTTTTTTTTTTTGAATAATTATAAATNTTTTTTTTGTGAATAATTATAAATTGATTTTTGAACTTTTAATTATCTTTTATCTAAGATTTGTATTCGAATAGTTATAAATTGTGGATAAATAAAACTTTTTTTTAAAATAATTTTTTTTAATAATTCCACAACCCAACCCGAAAATAGAGGGTTGGGTTGGGTTGGGTTGTGAAAACTTTCGGGTTGGGTTCGGTTACCAATCCAACCAACCCGAACTTTTGGGTTGGGTCAAAATAATCCCTCAACCCAACCCAACCCGGACCATGTACACCTCTAACCCGGATCACCGACCTGGCTTCTCGTCGCCACGAGTCAACATAAAAGAATTCAGATTTTCAGCGCGTCCTTCCGGTTTCTAATCAGCGACCCTAACCTCGACTGACCGTTCAGCGGTCGCCACGTGGCAATACCTCAGCGCGCGTCTTCCTCCCTCATGCGCATTCGTACGCGCGCGTGGCCGTGCGCGTGCAACACTTTCCTAGGCGCGTGTATGCACCTGAGGTGCTGTTTTCAGCCTGTTCGACTTCTATTTACCCAATTTTCCTCCGGATTCCAACTCTAACCCTATTTGTATATGAAATAAGACCTAAATGAGAAAAATCAGTATTTGTGGACACGCTATTGGTGTAGAAACACTAAACGAAGAACACGTGATAAGATAAGAAATCACTAAAAGAGGGGAATAAGATTCAGATTACCTTGTTGATCAAATATCTCAAGGCAAGAAGAACACTTGATTGAGATTCGAATCACTCCACAAACAAGATCGATCCTGTCTAGCTTGAATGATTCTTGTTGATCAAATGTCTCAAACACTTGTTTGAGATTCGAATCATTCCACAAGCAAGATTGATCATGTCGAGCTTGAATGATTCTACATGCAACCTAAACTACATAGAATTGCAAAGAAACTTAGCCATTGGCTAAAGAAAGCACAAATGCTTCTTTTACTATATTTTCCAAGTCTACTTACAAATACAACATACATGGCTTTATATAGCCTTAAAATGAAACTATTAAAGGCATTCAAAGAGTTGTAACATTCATACTTAATGGCCATAATTAACCATTATGTAATTGTAACCTAA
>NW_019646736.1:19908-20677 GCF_002806865.2 Cucurbita pepo subsp. pepo
TTTGGTGTTGACAAATCCATAATGAATTTAACTTTGTCTCTATCTAATGCATTCTACTTTTATCAACTATGAAGTCAATAAAGTGAACTTTTTCCATGCAAAAACTACCCTTATTAAAATTAAATTTCTCTTTTCTATGTGTAATCAAAACTAATTTAACATGCTCCACATGCTCAAGCAAAATCTTCAAATAAATTATAATATCATCAATATAAACAACATGTTTTCTCATATATTTTCTCAAAACATTATATATTAAGCGCATAGGTGTATTAGGAGCATTAGTTAACCTAAAAGGCATAACAAGCCATTCATACAATCCAAACTTAATATTGAAAGTTGCTTTTCATTCATCTTCTACCTGCATTCTAATTTGACGATATCCAAATTTCAAAATAATCTTTATAAATAGACAGGGATCATGCAATAAATCAAGCATATCGTCTGGCCTAGGAATAGGATGTCGATANGCGCCAAGTTTCATCTTTCTTTGGCATCAATAAGTCTCGTATAGAATATGGACTCAAACTTTCTCGTACATAGCCCTTCTCCATGAGCTCCTCCACTTGCCTTTGAATTTCTTTTGTCTCGGTTGGATTGACTCGATAAGCTGGCTTATAAGGAATGACAATCCTTGGAATGAAGTCTATTTTATGTTCAGTACCTCTAATGCGAGCTATTTTTTTTATCTTGAAACATGTCTTCAAACTCCTGTAAAAGAGATTGAAAAACACTAGGCAAAGCCAAGTTGTTATAGTTAGAGACCAAA
>NW_019646736.1:22534-23971 GCF_002806865.2 Cucurbita pepo subsp. pepo
GTGCAATTCTACCACAAGAATTGCTTGAAACTTAGAAATGGCAAATATGATGCTCGAATTTCTAAGGGAAACGTCTCAATTTGAGATCTGAATTACATTCATCCACGAATCTGAATTTTACATAACATATTGTGGGTATTTATAGTTCCCCGACAAAAGACGTTTGTGGACGGGATTTATTCCCGATCCCCTTTAATCTCCACAAAGAATAAGTCAAATTGACGATTTGACTTTTACATAATTTATGAAATTAAACATAATTTTTTCTAATAAATGTTGATGTGTTTGAGTGGCTAATGCGACAGGTTTGAAATCAATTGAGCTCTCTGCGCTTAGGTTCGAATTTTGTTGTTGACATATTTTTTTGAATATTCTTGGCAATAGGTCCATTTGGAACACCGTGATTCTTATCACACCCGTAGAGCACCCTTAGGCTACTTGTGTGTGAATAGTGTTATAGCTTCTTGGGGGATTAACGGGAGAGCCACGTCGTAACTGACCATTTAGCTGGATGGGATAGGGGAGGTATCCCTCCCGAATACAGGGAGATTACCATGGGACTAGACGGTTGCAACTCACTTCTTAGGTAAGACACTAGGTAACTGACCATTCAGTTGGATGGGATAAGGGAGGTAGCCCTCCCGAATACAGAGAGATTACCATGGGACTAGATTGTTGCAACTCACTTCTTAGGTAAGACACCGGGTAACTGACCATTTAGCTGGATGGGATAGGAGAGGTATCCATCCCAAATACAGGGAGATTACCATGGGACTAGACGGTTGCAACTCACTTCTTAGGTAAGACACCAGGTAATCTCATAGCCATGTCGAGGTAGCCTCTCGCAGGGCACGAGTCACACACAAGTTGGCATAAGGGAACTCTTAAGGTTTAAATGAAAGGACGTATTACCAAAGAAGCTCCAAGGGGCAAGCCCTAAAGAGCTAATACCAAAACCAGATGTCCTAGAGCCAAAGAGAAGTCTGTGGAAATCTGTTAAGTTTAGGATGCGATGAGAGCCGACAAGTAGGTGGCTTACTGAGTGTAATTTTTATACTCATTCCTTTCTACTTTTTTTTTTTAGGTACCGGTCGAGGTGGAGGAGCGTTCGAGAGCTGTGCGGTCACAGAGGTGGTCGTTCTGGAGCGCCAGTCCCTTGTCGGTGTTTTAGAGTCTTTTATATTTCATTTTATATTTGTAATATTTTCGAAACAAATCTTCTCTTTCTTTTGTTTTAATTGAAGGGTAATTTTATCTTTTACTTTGCTTTCCGCTTCTTTCCTTTTTGTTTGTTTTCGATTTCGTCTTTTGGTTCACGGTCTGATGTGAATCCAACAACTGATCACTTCCATGTACCCGAACGAGCAATTATAAGAAGNACTTTGCTTTCCGCTTCTTTCCTTTTTGTTTGTTTTCGATTTCGTCTTTTGGTTCACG
>NW_019646737.1:0-519 GCF_002806865.2 Cucurbita pepo subsp. pepo
CCCGGAACAAGATTTCGATTTTATGCAATCGTTTACTATTTTATACACTCCTTTTTTGTTTCGAAATTCTATTCTAAGTCATGAAGCCTAATCATTCCCCACAAAAATTTCTTAAAATGTAGCCTATTACTCGATTTTTTAGCACGTGCTTCAAACGTCCCGGATTAGGGTTTCCAAATTCGGTTTTCGATTTTACGTCCTCTTTTACTGTTTTATACCCTATGTTTCCTTGACATTCGATTCTAAATTAATAAGCTGATCATTTCCCACAAAAATTTTAAAAAACATCTAGTATTANAACGTCCCGGAATAAGGTTTCGATTTTAAGCAATCGTTTACTATTTTATACACTCCTTCTTTTCGAAATTCTATTCTAAGTCATGAAGCCTAATCATTCCCCACAAAAATTTCTTAAAATGTCGCTTATTACTCGAATTTTTAGCGCGTGCTTCAAACGTCCTGGATAAGGGTTTCCAAATTCGGTTTTCGATTTTACGCCCTCTTTTACTGTTTTATACC
>NW_019646737.1:2767-3371 GCF_002806865.2 Cucurbita pepo subsp. pepo
TGTCGCCTATTACTCGATTTTTTAGCACGTGCTTCAAACGTCCTGGATTAGGGTTTCCAAATTAGGTTTCGATTTTCCGTCATCTTTTACTGTTTTATACCCTATGTTTCTTTGACATAATATTCTAAATTACTAAGCCTGATCATTTCCCACAAAAATTTTAAACAACATCTAGTATTACTCGGTTTCTTNTGCTTCAAACGTCCCGGAATAAGGTTTCGATTTTAAGCAATCGTTTACTATTTTATACACTCCTTTTCTTCGAAATTCTATTCTAAGTTATGATGCCTAATCATTCCTCAGATAAATTTCTTAAATTGTCGCCTATTACTCGAATTTTTTGAACGTGCTTCAAACGTTCCGGTATAAGGTATCGATTTTAAGCAATCGGTTACTATTTTATACACTCCTTTTCTTCGAAATTCGATTCTAAATCATGAAGCCTAATCATTCCCCAAAAAAATATCTTAAAATGTCGCCTATTACTCGATTTTCTATCACGTGGTTCCAACGTCCCGGATCAGGGTTTCCAAATTAGGTTTTCGATTTTACGACCTCTTTTACTGTTTTATACCCTATGTTTCTTCGACATTCTATTCTAAAT
>NW_019646737.1:6366-6726 GCF_002806865.2 Cucurbita pepo subsp. pepo
TTTTTTTTTTTTTTTTTTTGCACGTGCTTCAGACGTCTCGAAATAATGTTTCAACTTTTAGCAATCGTNTTTTTTTTTTTTTTTTTTTGCACGTGCTTCAGACGTCTCGAAATAATGTTTCAACTTTTAGCAATCGTTTACTATTTTATACACTCATTTTCTTCGAAATTCTATTCTAAGTCATGAAGTCTAATCATTCGCCACAATAAATTTCTTAAAATGTCCCCTAATAATCGAATTTTTAGCACATGCTTCAAATGTACTCGATTAGGGTTTCCAAATTAGGTTTCGATTTTACGCCATCTTTTACTGTTTTATACCCTATGTTTCTTCGACATTCTATTCTAAATTACTAAGCCT
>NW_019646737.1:8575-23913 GCF_002806865.2 Cucurbita pepo subsp. pepo
TATTCAAAATTACTAAGCCTGATCATTTCCCACAAAAATTTTAAAAAACATCTATTACTACTCGGTTTTTTATTTAATTAATTAATTAATTTATTTATTTTTTATTTTGCACGTGCTTCAAATGTCCCGAAATAAGGTTTCGATTTTATGCAATCGTTTACTATTTTATATACTCCTTTTCTTCGAAATTCTATTCTAAGTCATGAAGCCTAATCATTCCCCACAAAAATTTCTTAAAATGTCGCCTATTACTCGATTATTTAGTCCTCAAGATATGATTCTTATGATTCTGTAGTATTTTACCAGGGGCTAAGCTCAATAGCAACTTACTCAAGGACAAAGACTATGGCTACTTTAGCCTCAGTATGTTCCTATAGTGAGGATAGGGGAATCCCCAGTGGTAAGGAATCAAAATTGAATCCAAGGGGACTGTAGAATGTGGAAAATCATACTAACCTTTCAATTTGAGTATTAGAAATAGACTGCCTTGGTTTATACTGACAAGAAAGGGCTTTTATTTTGTAACTACCTAGTCCCCCGGTCAATGACCTGACTAAGAAAATTGCTGAAAAGTTATAGAGGGGAGAATTGAATCCAAGGCTTTGCCTCTAGGATCACGTTACCTTCTAACTAAGGTTGTTTTCTACTAATTCAATCGTCAACTTACTTAACTAGAGAGTAGATGCTGGAGGGGAAGACCGGGCTTTCGTCCTAGGCTTGAGCCTTTAAAGGTATAAGATATGATGTGATAGGCACGAAGTCAAGCAACCTATGAGTAAGCACTTTCGGTCTATACCTTGGCTAAAGTATCTGGTCAGGCTAAGCTACATTGGTTTTCTATCCCTAAAGAGAATAGGCATCTTATTACGAATAAAACTACGTTTAAGAAAGAATGATCATATTCTGTACAGAAAACGCATTATCAAGCTCTATAGAGGTACGCAGTTACTCCACGGATAGGGAAAGGGGAGAGAGATTGCGAAAACTAAATTATGATAGCTCAAGTTCAGTGAGCTTTAGGTATTGGTATTGAGAAGAATCATGCTTTTTCTTTTGTCTTGAAGCCATTCTCCATTCCAATTTTGAATAGCAAGCGTAAGCACAGGAGTTTTCTTGTTCTCACTATTGTAAACCTTTCCCCAAGCACTAACTAATCCTTCATCCTCTCCCTATGCTCTTCCTGCACTGTAGCTTTTTTCAATCCTCTCGCTATCGGTAAAGAAACTATGTACCTTTCAGTCGGTACAGTGTCTTTCGCTTCCCTTACTCCACTCTTTTCTCCTTCCTTCGTTCCTAGCCATCCAATTAGATATGTATAGAAAGTTCTTTCACCTGGGGATCATACATTCTTCTTTTCAGTCACTTTTGGCTACCATTGGATTCTTGGTAGATATGTATAGATAGATTGCTTTCAGTCCTCCTTCCTATACAACTACTTAACAGCCTTCACATATAACTAGATGGCTATGCACGACTCCTTGGTAAGACTATCAATGGCCACTAATCATCTTCATTTTAATCATCCTATTAGGACCGACAAGTCTTCGAACAACTGCCATCTCAGCGGTGACACACGAATTAGGCAAAGAAAGAGCTTTGTAAAGCGATTCATATCGATTGTTTAACGCCCTCCTCTGTTGAAATAGAATCTACTCTGATACCAATTTGTAGAAAATAAAAGCTGTTCCGATACCAACTTGTAGAAAAATAGACGCTCGCTCTGAAACTAACTCGTTTAGATAACTCTCACGAAACTTTAAAGGAGGTGTCAAGAGGGGAGAGACAAGAAGACAAAGAAATTCTCAAAAGCCTTTTCTATTACACACTGTACTGCTTCTTTTGCTCCGTAACTCTTTCTTTTCTCTCTACTTGTTCTCTCTTGTTCTCTATTATTCACCGCTTTTACAATGATAAGTAAAGCTCTTTTTATAGATTTTCTAAGGCTAACATTAGCCATAACTGCCACATAATTTTTTCTCTCCCATAAGCCACTTCTTTCTTAAATTACGTAATGGCTTTTGACCGAATTTAAAACAAAAAATTCATAATTACTTTCTTTTTTCTCTCTCTCCCTCATTTAAGTTTATTTTCAACAAAACTCTCCCATAAACTTAAATGTTCTATTCAATGATTCCACCTGCGCCGTTTTCATTTTCTCGATCTCAGTCGTGGTTTCTTCAATTTTTTCTTCTTTTCCTCGAGCGGTAAATAGGGTTTTCCTTCTCTGATGAGACTTCATTTGGATCTTCTTGAGAATAGCCCATCTGAGACTCCACCTCTTCATTTTTTCAGTTCCCAGCTACGCTTGACTCAGACATCACGGCTTCGTTCAGTTTACTTAATTTCCTTCGTAAGTCCACAGCGACTTTTACAGCTAGCATTCTTGTTTCCTCCAGTTTGGTTTTATCACGAATGAGTGTCTCAATCGTGTGTCGTAAGTTCACTGTCTCCTGTTGGACTTGATTCAGGTTCACGTCGAGTGAGTTTCTCTGTTGAGTCAGTATCTCTATATCTTTCTTCTCTCTCACTAGCTCGTCCACTAGATGCTGAATCTCCATTAACAGGTCATTTTCTTTCTTCAAACCTTCTTCAACTTTCTTCGCAAGTTTCGAGATTACCTCCCCATTCTCTTCCTTCTCCTGTTTGAGATAGGTAGAACTCTCATTCAGCTTAGCAATTTCATTCTCTAACCGTTCAACTTTTGTTTTCAGCTCTTTCTTTTCTTCTTCAATTTTCATCCTCTTTCTTCTTTCTACCTCGAATTGCTTTTTCGGCCATTGAAGCACTCTCTCTTCGAGCTCAGGCTCTCTGTTCTTCGGTTGTTCATCTTTATTTGATTTTCTCGTCTCTAATACTGCGATTTCGCCAAATCCGCTGCGTATCAGATCCTTTTTTTATAGTTTCTACCACCTAAAAAATACCACCATCATCTTTCGCGCTGCCATCTCCTTTTGTGTTCAGCTCTTCGTTTTGAGCCGTCAAGAGGATGCCTCCATTTGTTGCGTCATCCAAGGCTAGGTTGATGGTTTCTTCCACCTTTTCTTTGGCTCGATAATCTCTCGCATAGTGACCCATTCTGCCACAATTGTAAAATCTGTCGGAGTGACAATTATTTGCATAGTGGCCATACTTCTGACATTTAAAGCACTTGATGTTGGAATTGTATCCTTGGCCGCGTCCTTGATTGCGTTCTCTTCCACACCAATTTGCTTGGCTCGATAATCTCTTCTTACGTTGCTCATGTGCCTCGAGAGAACCGGCAAGCTCATCGACTATGAACTTCGCCAGGTCCTTCGACTCTTCTATGGCACATACGACATTCTCGAAGTTATTTGTTAACGACCTCAAGATTTTCTCCACAACCCGCGTCTCGGGTAACATTTCTCTATTCCGATTTAGCTGATTCGCCACGATCTGTACACGTGTAATATATTCAGATACATTTTCTGACTGCTTCATCTTCATTCTCTCCAACTCGTCACGCAGAGTCTGGAGACGCACCTGCTTGACTCAGTCGGTTCCTTTGAACACCTTTTCTAGAGTGTCCCACGCTTGTTTAGAAGTAGTTGCCCTTGCAATCTTCTCAAAGCCCGACTCGTCAACAGCCCGGAACAGCATGTATAATGCTGCCTTATCCTTTGAACGAGCTTCCTTTAGCGCCTTGTTTTGCGCCATCGTATAACTCGTGGTATCAATTGGTTCATCGAAATCGTCTTTGACCACCTCCCATGCATCTTGCAAACCGAGAAGAACTTTCATTTGGATGCTCCAATTCTCATAGTTCATTTTCGTCAATCGTGGTAGCGACATTTGTCCCATCATGTTCGGCATCAGCTCTGATACCAATTTGTTGAAATAGAATCTGCTCTGATACCGATTTGTAGAAAATAAAAGCCGCTCCAATACCAACATGTATTATGGTTGCACCTCGTTGCTTTATCTCCATCTCACTCAACAAATTTCTAAGTCATATTGTGTGGCACACACATCAAGATGCTGCTACATACTCAGCTTCACACGTCGAGAATACATAACCCGATGCTGTCTTGTTTCTTTGAGAGCGAAGTAAATGTTGTGTTGCCCATGAAGAATACATAACCCGATGTACTTTCTGATCGTCTATGCCTCCGCACCAATCACTGTCGGAGTAACCAACTAACTTGTAATCTTCTGTTCTTGAGTAAAATAACCCACGTGACAATGTTCCTTGAGCGTATAGTAGGATTCGCTTCAACGTCTTCCAATGTGAATTAATTGGTTCCTCCATGAACCGGCTTACCAGGCTTCGGTACCTACTTGTATCTACTTGTTCTCCTCCATCGTACTTTGAGAGCTTTGCACCTGGTTCCATTGGTGTTGATATCGGGTTGCAATTTTCCATCTTGTACATCCTCAAAATTGCCTTTGCATATTTCTCTTGTGATATAAAAATACTTGTTTCTTCTTGTTTAACCTCCAAACCGAGAAAAAATTTCAACAGGCCTAAGTCTGTCATCTCAAATTCTCGCGTCACTGTACTTTTGAATTCTTCTATCATTTCATCATTGTTGCCTGAGAAGATGAGGTCATCAACATAAAGAGCGACAAGTATCACATTACCTCCACTCTTCTTTGTATAAAGTGAATGTTCGTGGGGACATTGCTTGTACCCATTCTTCTTGAAGTATGTGTCGATACGAGTATTCCATGCTCGCGGTGCTTGTTTCAACCTGTAAAGTGCCTTCTTTAGTTTTAGTACCTTCTTCTCTTCTCCAATTTTCATGTATTCGGGAGGTTGTTCGAGATATACTTCTTCTTCAAGCACACCATTCAAGAATGCTGATTTGACATCCATTTGAAAAATTGGCCATTTGAATTGGGCTGCTTGGAAATGATCAATTGGATTGTCTCCATTCTAGCGACGGGAGCAAACACTTCGTCATAGTCAATTCCCGCCTTTTGCTTATATCCCTTCGCAACAAGTCGCGCTTTGTACCTCTCAATCTCGCCTTGAGCATTCATCTTTTTCTTGAATACCCACTTCACACCTATGGGCTGACTTCCTTCCGGTAATTTTGTCACTTCCCATGTGTTGTTGTGATGAATCGCTTTAATCTCCTCATCCATGGCAGTTCGCCACTTCGTGTCTCGCACTGCCTCTTCAAAGCTGATATTTTCAGCATCTGCCAGAAGATATATAAGGTGTACCGCATCTTTTGAGTCATACAAATCTCGCAAACTTCGCATTTTTGGTTGTCGTAGTTCATCTTCATCATAAAAAATTTCTGAGTCTGTTGGTGCACTTGTTGGTGCAGCGACTGATGATTCTCCGACTTCGATATTGACTTCCATCGAATTGTTCCAGTCCCATTCGCTTGATTCATTTACTCCCACATCGCGACTCACTATCACCATCTTGCTAATTGGATCAAGGAGTTTGTATCCTTTTGTCTTTTCATCATATCCAATAAAAATACACATTTTGCTTTTGTCTTTAAGCTTCGTTCTTTGTTGGTCCGGTATGTGAGCATAAGCCACACTATCGAACACCTTAAGATGAGAAATTGTAGGCTTTTGTTAGCTCCAAGCCTCTTGTGGTGTTTGATCATCTAACTTTGCATGTGGACATCAATTCTGTACGTAGATGGTACATTGCACGGCTTCTGCCCAAAATTCTTTTGGCATCCTTTTGCTTTTAAGCATTGAGCGAACCATGTCGAGAATGGTCTGGTTCTTTCTCTCGGCCACACCATTTTGCTTAGGGGTGTACTGTGTGGTTAGAAATCACCTTATGCCTTGCTCCTCGCAGTACTCCATGAAAGATGTCGAAGTATACTCACCACCTCTATCGGATCGTACAGCTTTGATGTGTCTATCGGTTTTCTTCTTCACCATTACTTTGAACTTTTTAAATACCTGGAAATCCTTGGATTTTCTTTTTCAGAAAATAAGCCCAAGTTTTTCGTGAGTAATCATCGATAATGGAAATAAAATACCTCTTTCTGCTGAAAGACTTGGGGTTAATTGGTCCACATATATCTGCATGGATCAGCTTGAGGGGTTGTTTAGCCCAAAATTCAGACTCGGGGGTCCCTGCTAGTATCCCAGTCCCATTAAGGTTAGATGTGGGAATGGAACTAAGAGAAAGACTGTTGGTATCCCAGTCCCATTAAGGTTCATTGATGTATTAGAACCTACAATAGAAGCAGCAACCAATTCATGAAAAATGATGCCAACACTCTATTCATTATTCAGCAAACAATTCATGAGGCTATTTTTTTCACGAATTGCAGCAGCAACCACATCAAAGCAAGCATGGTCAATTCTACAGAAGGAGTTTCAAGGAGATTCAAATGTCATAACAGTGAAATTGCAATCTCTAAGACGTGATTTTGAAACTCTGCTCATGACGAATGACGAATGACGAATCAATTGCTGACTTTTTGTCAAGAGTAACGGCAATATTCAGTCAAATGCTTACATATGGAGAGAAAAGTTCAGACGAAACAATTATTGCAAAGGTGTTGAGAAGCTTAACTTCAAAGTTTGATCATGCGGTGGCTGCCATAAAAGAAGCTAAGGATCTATCAATACTCTCCGTTGATGAACTGATGGGTTCGCTTCAAGTTCATGAGTCAAGAATCAATAGATCACCAGTAAGGAATGAAGAAAAGGCATTAAAAGGGAAGGAGACAGCAAACAACGAAGGCAGCAAAAAAAGAAAATATTCATCTAGTAGGTAGAAGTCGTGGAAGAGGAGGATTTTGCAGCTTCCATGCTTGTCATGATAATAGGGGTAGATGGAGAAATGATGGACAAAGGCAATTCAATGAACAAAGTAATATAAGGAAGGTCATACAATGTTATTATTGCAGAAGGTATAGACACACAAAAGCTGATTGTTGGTATAAAGATCAACAAGTAAATTTTTGAGCAAAAAATGAAGAAAGAGAAGAAAAGCTTTTTATGGCGTGTATTGATATTAATCCAAAAGAAGGTGACTTATGGTTTGTTGATAGCGGATGCTCGAACCATATGACAGGCATCAAATCTTTATCCTAAGAGCTTGATGAGACGCAAAGAATCAAGGTGCAACTTGAAAATATAAAAGAGATGCAAGTTGAGGGAAAATGGCACAATGAAAGTCAAAACCAGTCATGATAAGATAAAACTATTAGATAATGATACAAAAGAGATTACAGTTGAAGTTTCTATAGGTGAAGAGACAAGGGTCAACTCTAGTGCATCTCCTAGTGTCTCCACTACAACACAATCTGTCAAATTCATCATCTTCAGCATCACTAAATTGCAACTCTTCTCTTGAAGAATTTTCGAATGAGACACCTCCAAAAAAGTATAAATCTTTAGCTGACATATTTGGATCATGTCAATTTTCTCTTACTGTTTCAAACCTTATGNACCTCCAAAAAAGTATAAATCTTTAGCTGACATATTTGGATCATGTCAATTTTCTCTTACTGTTTCAAACCTTATGAGTTATGAAGAAGCAGCTGAAAAAGAAGAGGGGAAGAAAGTCATGGTAAAAGAGATGCAATCCATTGAGAAAGCCATGGTAGAAGAGATGCAGTTCATTGAGAAAAATGGAACATGGGATATGGTTGACTTGCTAAACGAAATTTTCTATAGAGATTTACATGGGACATGCAGCCAATTGCGGTGGCCTGTTTATCAGTTTGATGGAGATTTACAAGAAGAGGTCTATATAACACAACCAGAGGGATTCGTAAAGAAAGACAAATAAACAGAGGTATACAAGTTGAGACAGACATTATACAAGTTAAAGCAGACATGCTTACTTGACATCTGCAACTTTGAATGAAGGGGGAGTGTTGAGATATGATTCAAAGTATTCAAAGTACCAAGATTTTAGGAGATTGTTAGTAGATTTGAATTTATCTAGGATTTCCATAATTTACTATATTTCTTGGTTACTGTATAAGCCTATAAATATTGGAATTGTGTAACTCTTAAAGCAATTGAGTGAGAAAACAATAATAAAGCACTGCAGCTTTGATCTATTCCTATCTCTTTCAATATCTCTTTCCCAACATCTCCCACTATCCATTTCTCTTTTTTTTCTTCCTTTCCGCGCCTTTGAGGATTGATTTTCGATATGGTATGTTGTAGGTCTGTGTCAAAGGTGGAACTGGATAAGGAGTTGATGCAGAACTAGAAGGCCTCTCTCCAGGGCAGCCTCATCCTTCTTTTGTCTTGTCCTCCACGGATACTCTAATAGTGGGACAGTCCTCCTCTTCGTCGGAATCAAGTTCTTCCTCAGATGAGTACTCCTCCTCACACCAGTCCACCATAGTACTCTCCTCAGGAGACCTACCACCTTCTCTTTATATGAGAATTTCCTGGTCCACCCTCCTCGACCCTCCACAATCACACCTCGAGAACCAGCATCCCCCTTCGCACTTTTTTGAGTGATTTTAGCCGTATCTCTTCGTCGTCCAGGTGCATTTGATTTTACCCAGAACATCTGTCCATGAATGACATGGTTGAAAAAGCCACTGTTTCTGTCAATTATGAGTTCGCTTATTGGTAATGGTAAGTCATCTTTAAGGCAAGCTGTATTTAGGTTTCTAAAGTCGACACACACTCGTACTTGTCCGTTCTTCTTGTGTACTGGCACAATGAGAACCAACATTTGCGATTCTCATCCGATAGAGAGAGGGATTAAAGTACACTGAAATGGTCATCAATCGTTATCAAAGCAATCTGGGCTAGCTCTTGGTTCGGTTACCATCCCGTTAAGGACAGGTTTTCTTATCTCCACGGTCGAGTTTCCCCAATTCCAGTACCTTGGGAAGGGGTGATTCCTTGGATTTCACCTCTTCTTCGACTTGACTTTTTTCTAACTAATTAGATGATCTATTCCTCCTTCCCATCATTCTCTTGGACCTCTAGTTAATGGTCTATCCCTTTCCAGTTCTCCCCTTTCTTTCCTTTTGTTTGTCTTTCTTTCTTGGATTTTGCGTGATGATTCTTGGCCACTTTCGTCTAAGAGAATCTCATCCTTAGTCTTTGTTGAGTCTGATATCAGTGGCGTATGCACTTGAATCAGCCTGTCTTTGTATAAACAAATAGTCTTCGGAAAGACGCCTCTCTTTTTCTTATTTTCTTGTTATTGTTTTGGGAACTGAAAGATTAACTGATTGAGCTACAACCACAACAGTCTTAGGCAAAGGAGAAAGACAACCAAGGAAAAAGGCTGAATTAAACAAGAATGGAGAACAAGCTAGACCTCCAATTGTCAGTGAGAGGGAGTTAATGTGGCTCTCCTTCGTCTGTCCCTGCTTGAGATTGTAAAGATTTCACTGCCTCTCCCAGTGGTACCTACCAAACATAGGACTCTTCCTAAGGTGAGTTTCTCTACCCATTTATTTGTTTTCAAGATAACAAGGTTTTTCTAACTAAAGTTTATGTCCATCTTCATTCTCAAGTACCAACTCCACAAAGTGCCAGACTATTAGGATCCACCATGTCTACTCAATCCCCTTCAAGTGTGCACTTAACATCAAGGAGTCTACTGGCAAAGCTTTCAACAAGGATCAACACCCCCTTTTTTAGATGCTGATACCTTAACCTTTGACCTGGCTATTACCTCGTTCTGCAACAACAAAGGAGGGCATTGAAAGACTACCTAAGCTTGTAATTTGAGGCTATCCATCAATATGATGCCTTTGTTTGGTAAGATCGAGAAGATAGCTCTTAGATAGAGGTTATCGCCACTACACCTCCCACTCCTTTCGGCTTCAGACCAGTGGTGCACTTATTAGATCCTTACTACGGAATGCTTTTTTTAGAAAGTTATCTGCATCATCCTTGTCCCGCGGAAGCATCAAATCCGGTACAAAAAGAAAGTGTGGAAATACTGTTCGTCTAAGATAATAAGTAGTAGTTCCTCATAAGGAAAGGCTAGGCACCTGGGTACCTAAAATATCCTAGGTCCGTCATTCGAATCTAGAAAGAAAAAGAATATGTTAATTGGCTATGGCCCTTCTCGAAGGATAGGAAACTTAAATGCCCACACGCTTCGGAGGATTTTTTATTTTTTTTATAAAAGACTTGGAGACGGGGATATCTTTCTTGCTGTCCTAACAAGGCAAATAGCGTATAGAAGAAAGGTATCCCAATAGGAAAAGCGGGGATAGCAATAATAGAAGAGTGCTTACAGTTAGATGTTCAGGCTTACAAGCATTGAGAATTAGAAAAAGCATTTTTCGCAAGATCAAACAAGTAGAGGTCTGGTGCCCAAGTTTGATTCTTTCAAACCTTCAATGTGAACCCGTTGTATACGTATATAAGAATCAGGCCCCTAAATGCAGCACAACAGTGATATTATATACGAGACCCTCAGATCGAATTACTAAGATTGCGGTTCATTTAGCTACCCNCCGTTGTATACGTATATAAGAATCAGGCCCCTAAATGCAGCACAACAGTGATATTATATACGAGACCCTCAGATCGAATTACTAAGATTGCGGTTCATTTAGCTACCCGTTTTGGTGTAGCTTGGGGTCCCTCTCCCTAAGCGAACCATTCGATAGACAAAGTTTGATCTTTCACAAAAGTAATATAGATTATCATCAATTTCGTGAAATGTAAGCCCATTCTCAAAGAGATAGGTATGATTGGCAAAATTTGAGCACTAGAAAGGAAAATGGTATATGGACTGCCTTTCCAACTAAATGATGGAGAATATGAAAGCCTAGTAAATGACTTTCTGAGAAATGCTTCTCCCATAATTGAATACCATAACATTCTTTCTAGAGAAACCTTCAAACTGGGAATATAATTGAAATTCTTTTTTCTTTTTAGCCAGAAAGATTGAACGCCATTTTAGACCAATCCCCTTTGGCATACATCAACTTCGCCCTGAGATATATTCATATATGGAAGTTGATTTATTTTCTGTACAATACAAAGAATATAATCAATCACAGAAGCCTCGCTGTCAGACAGGCCTACCAGGAAAGGCTCATCCAATTCCTTGGGGAGGTCAACCAACATAACCAGTCTGCATTAATCATTCATAGAAGATTTTTGATCACCAGATGGCTTGTGAGTTTGATCTTATGTTCGATAATTCCACTCTCCTTTTGTACTTTCCGCAAGGGCCACCACTCTAAAAGCCTGATTCGCTGCTCTCTAACTCAGTTACGGGTCTAGAACCATTGTTGTATGGTTCAATCAATTACAATTCCTCCTATCGTGTAAAGAAAGAAAAGAGGTTCTCTATCTTTCTTTTCCTTTTCTTTCGAGACTCCGTTATTAGTCATCGTAATCGTAGGAGGGATTGCCCTTGATCTTATTTGATTATAACTCCCTCACTTTCTAAGAAGCTACTTTTCTTTGACCCAGATGAACTACTCTCTCGCAAAGAGCCTTCCTTCTATCCCTTCATGCGACAGGTGCACAGAGGTTGGAGCTTTAACTCGAAGGTTTTGGAGTTTTCTTCGATTATCAGACGAATACGAGAAAAAGTGTTAGGAATGCCATAGAGGTCACAAGGTCTAAAATTCCCTGACTTATAGTGATAGGTCAGTGAACTGCTGGGAATTGGACCAAGGCAGGTCTGCCAGAAAGCTCAAAGCATCAGGCTCTTGTCTCGCTCAGTCTCCTCTAGGCACTCTATCTTTCCCCTATATACCTTCTTATTTGAAATTGGTATCAGACTCTCAATCGAATACGACTACACCTATCCCTGCTTTCTTCGGAGTTGTAGGATTAGGATGCAAAAATCCCATGTCCTTGTAAACCCCTAGTGAACCGATAGGTGGGAGTAGAGAAACCTTGGACTGGGAAGCTCTAGATAATGATAAACAAGAGTAGTCAGGAGTTGGAGCTTCGGGCTCAGGGAGCACCATGTGCTTGTTTATGAAAGATTATCCGAGCAAGCAAGGGAAGTCAAAGTGTTTATGAAAGGTGTCTGAGTGAAAGAACTTACTTAAACTTAGTGCTTGTGAGATAGAGTGAAAGAAGGTTTAGGAGTTTACAAGAGAGTCAATTCAATCCTCAGCTGCTTTACCTCGTTCAATTAGGTCAGGGAATAGAGCCATAAGTTCAGGAGCGAACAGACCTACAGAAAGAAGGGAATGAAGTAATCTTCGTAGCTTTACCGCGGTTATGAGGGGAAGGAGAGAAGCAGCTTTACCTAAATCGAAAAAACTAGCCAGGGGAAGGAGAGAAGCAACTTTACCAAAATCGAAAAAATTCGATTCCATGAAGAGAATGAACTCTTCATCCACGTAGCGGAAGCATTGGGAACCGTTTTGATTTTATTAAGAATTAAAACAAAGCAATAAATAGAAGAGTAAGAACTCTACCTTTGTAGAAACCCTAACTTGCAAGACTCCTCGGAGTATTCCAACCATGCAGAAGTTCTTCAACATTCCACAAGATCTTACTTACTATGACTCAAACACAAGGTCAAGACTTGTGGGAGCCTCTTGAAAGAAAATCCCAAAGGGATTGGAGAAGAAGAGTTTCGAGAATTCTCTAGAGATGTAATTTCATTCTCTAGAGAAAGTGGGAGAGATCGATGTGTTTTGGCTCAACCCGAAGGTCTTATTTATAAAGACTCTTGGAGAATCTTTGCCAAATAATATATTTGCATATTTAATATATTAGGATATAATACCTTATACAAATCAGGTTTAGATATTATAAGATATCCTGATATATATTTAATTAATTTGAATCTCATTCAAATTTCAAATATATTTTTATTTAAGGTATGAAAATACATTAATTTATTTAATATTTAATTGTATCAAATACAATAATACATTAATTTATTTAATATTTAATGGTATCAAATACAATAAATATATTTTTCCTTTAATATATCCAATATATTAAATATTAATTTAAATCCTTCAAATTAATATATTTTTCTCTATTTATATTTATCATATCTAATATATTAAATATTAATTTGAACACTTCAAATTAAATATATTTTATCTATTTATTTAATATATCTAATATATTAAATATTAATTGACATTTCAAATTAAATTTATTTTCTCCTTTATATTTAATATATTAATAGTTTGAACACTTCAAATTTTCTTTCAAATAAATTAAACCTTTTAGCATTACTATGAGCTAGCAAGGGGACCTTATGGACATACAAGATTATAAGCTCCAATTATATAAAATTAATTAATTAAACTCTTTAATTAATTAGTTTCCATTCATTAACTATTGGTCACTCCATTATAGACCTAGAGTTGCACTCTTATGCACTATAGGACAAGTTATGTCCATTGATATAACCATTACAAGTAAGTCGATCTTTCATAAGTTGTTCATAATTACAGTTGGGTTAAAAGTCTGTTTTACCCCTGTAATTACATCTTTTATTTTTAGTACCACTGATTCTCTAATGAACAATTTGTTTATGATCCAATCATAAACCAAGTCCCTCTCGGGCCAATGAGAGGGTGGGGCCCCATTGTTCAAGTCTCAAAATCAGTACTTAAGAGAACAACTCATCTACTTTCCTTATGTCGAAAGAAGTGAATTCCATCTCATGATATTATGTTCCCAGCTCCCTATTTGGTCAAGTCCCCAAAATGGTAGGCATATTGAATCGGCTAAAAGAGTCATTCTTACCCATGTAAATGAAAGGACAAGCCCTCACCCATGTAAATTAAAGTATTAATCTTCTCAATTAATGGATTTATAAAAAGAGATTAAATATTTCTTGGTCCAGTCTTATACAAACTTATTGTATAGGATACCCCCATGTACATGTCTCCACATAAACGATTTGGATCAAATTATTTGTAACGATTACAAAGTGGGTTGTATCAATAGTGTTACTAAGATAAGGCACCCAACCTTATCCATATACTATAGACTCTTTAGGTTATTACTAGAACATGATCCTCTTGTATGTCAAGTANCAACCTTATCCATATACTATGGACTCTTTAGGTTATTACTAGAACATGATCCTCTTGTATGTCAAGTACATACGGTTCAAGATTACATTAATAACCTTGGATTTTCATACAATGGATAACAATTAAATTACAAATAAAATAATAAAAATATTGTTAAAAACTAAATAATTAATTACGAGGCTTTTATGGCATAAATCCAACATTTCTAGCATGTTTGGTCAAAATCTATCTTGTCTTTACCACGCCTTGGCCTACAATGAATTTGAGTTTTTCTCATATCCGCGGGTTTTTCAATTTGCTTTCTCCCTCATAGAGGAAATAAGTAAGGTGGTATACTCTATTTATCAGCTTTCCTCGGATCAGAGCCCAACCGCTACACTGCTTCTTTTACGAGTGCAAGAGCAAACTCAATCCTTTCCATGACTCAGGATCAAACCGGTACACCGCTCTTTTTACGAGTTCAAGAGCAAACTCAGTCCTTACCACGGCTCAGGATCAAACCGGTACAACTATCTGAAATCTTATAGAAACAAACCACGACTCTTTGAAGTAATAGATTTACAATTTTCTCACAGAACAAAAATTGGAGCTTTGGAGAGAACAACAATGAAGGCTTTTTAAAAAAAAAATTAGNACAAAAATTGGAGCTTTGGAGAGAACAACAATGAAGGCTTTTAAAAAAAATTTAGATCGAGAAAACTAAGTAAATTGTGTATTGTGTTCTATGTTGTGTGTGTTGTGTTCTGAAAAAATATGAAGAGGTGATGAGTTTAAACAGTGATCAAGTTGTAAAATAAGAATTGATACGGACCACTAAAACGTGTACTCAAAACGTGGTCCACGAAAAATAATATTTATTTATTTTTAAATTTATTGTAAAAAATTATAGAACACATGTTTTATTTTTNTAATATTTATTTATTTTTAAATTTATTGTAAAAAATTATAGAGCACATGTTTTATTTATATATATATATATATAGATTATTTTAAATAAATATTAAAAATATTTTAAATTCATTTTTATTATAAATATATAAATATATAAATATATATATTTAAATGTAATAATATAATAAAAAATGTTAATGAAAACAATTTAAGTAACACTTCCAAAATNATATATTTAAATGTAATAATATAATAAAAAATGTTAATGAAACCAATTTGAGTAACACTTGAAAAGTNAATTGAAATCATTACAGATGTAATTGAAATAATATTATAATTGAAGAAAACTAGTTTTCATAAATGTAATTGAAATAGTAACGGAAAACTTTTATTTTAATTTAAAGCAATTGAAAATTCCACCATTTGTTAATCTACCAAAGTTATAAATGTCATACTTTGATTGGTCCATGATGTCAATTTTGCCCGTTGGTCCATGATGTCAATTTTGTCACCACATCATCACGT